>NC_134559.1:36491856-36736450 GCF_025594145.1 Primulina tabacum
ATCCACTAACCTGCTCTAAACGGTCCCTTAGCATCAACAAAACGGCAGCCTCCTTGCACAATTCAAGAAATTGTGAGGACTTGAAACAAAAAGAATGCAATAAACACAAGAAAACAAAGATCTTCCATAGACAAGCTTGGATCGAAACTTTTCATGCATGAACACCAAACTCAGTATATAAAACGTGTATGATGCAGAGAATGATATAAAGCGTGCCTGGTGAAAATATTTCGCAAGAAAACCGAAGAACGAGCGTCGAAATCAAGTCGGAGAATTTTCTTACGCCTTGAATGGAAATGGCCGTGCTTTCAGCTGCTGGGATTTCTATGAAAATGTTGAGATGGGAGTGAGGGGTCGGATGATGGGAGGTAATGTTAGTGTAGTGGGTCCATAGGGATTTATATGTAGTTAATTAAAATATATAGGCCATAAGTTTCTAATTAAAGATTTAAAAAGAATTTTAAGCCCAACAAGCTTAAAACTAGTCTCATTAAGTCCAAACACACTCCCGAAAAATATTTCGTGATGAAAAATTTTTGAAAATATAACCGAACCCTCAAAAAGTCTCCTGATTCGATAAAATTTGCTTACGGGTATAAAATAAAATTCTGCAGATAAAAATACCCAAAATCTCAATCTTGAAAACACCTTTAAAACATTGTATTAATTAATAGAACTTAATCGTGTAATAAAAATAATTTTCTTGAAAATTCTCCGGTCTCTGATCCTCGTTCAAGAGCGAAATGCAACTTAAAAACCTTAATGCATGAACTTATAAAATGTATGGAATAAATTCTACCATGCATGAATTATGCATAAAATGCATAAAAATAATTAAACACAATTTAATAAAAATACATTTTATGCTTTAAAATAATTTAATGAAATACGGAAGAATTTAATAATTTGCATGCATGTGGTTTACGTGGACTTTTCGATTTTCGAGACGGTACACGCGGCACTACTCTCGCCCAATCAGAACCAAGAAGTTAAGCGTTCTGGCGCGATGGAAGAGCTAGGATGGGTGACCTCCCTGGAAAGTTCTCGTGTCGCGACCGTTTACGTAAATTATAGCTAAAACTGATGAAATAATTGTTTTTAATGAGTTAACCGTCTCCGGAGTAATCTGCGTCATACCCTTCCGCACAGAACCGGCTCACGACAAAAAAAATCGCTAAATGTTCCCAGAAAATAGAAAAAAAAAATAGGAAAAAAATTAGCGAATGTAAAGTTATTATTATGCCTGCGATACGATAAAATGGAATCGGAATCCAATTTCGGACTTCCTAAGCGGATTTTTCGAGGAAACGGAAGCTTAACAAAAGCGAAAAATCGCAAATTAGAGGGTCTTAGAGAAGGAATTCGGCTAAAATCTCACCAGCTCATTGCGGAGTAATTAGTCTCGTTCGTTTACCCGTTTACAATCAAATTAGCCTACAATTTTGTTTAAATCCGGCAGTGCCCGAGCTACGTTGATTTCACATGACTTATCTTGTCCCGATCGAGATTTAGATGATTTGAGCCGAAAATCGTTTGTCAACAAGTAATCAAAAATAGAAAAACACGAAAAGGGGTGCAACACGAGGACTTCCAAGGGGGTCACCCATACTAGTACAGCTCTCGGCCAAGCACGCTTAACTTCGGAGTTCTGATGGGATCCGGTGCATTAGTGCTGGTATGATCACACCCGACATTGAGTGGGATGTTTATTCTTATATCGTTTGAGTACGTGTGGAGCGGGCGGCGATGGACAACACGCGGCAGTGCTCTCGCCCAATCAGAACCATGAAGTTAAGCGTTCTGGCGCGATGGAAGAGCTAAGATGGGTGACCTCACTGTGAAGTCCTCGTGTCTCGACCGTTTACGTAAATTATATCTAAAACTGTCGAAATAATTTTTTTTAATGAGTTAACCGTCTCTGGTGTAATCTGCGTCATACCCTTCCGCCCAAAACCGGTTTACGACAAAAAAAATCGCTAAATGTTCCCTTGAAATAGAAAAGAAAATTAAGAAGAAGAAAATAGCGAATGTAAAGCTATTATTATGCCTGGGATACTATAAATAGAACCGTAATCGAATTTCGGACTCCTAAAGGATTTTCAAGGAAACGGAAGCTTAACAGAAGCGTAAAATCGCAAATTAGAGGGTCTTGGAGAAGGAATTCGGCTAAAATCTCACCAGCTCATTGCAGAGTAACGAGTCTCGTTCGTTTGCCCGTTTACAATCAAATTAGGCTACACTTTTGTCAAAATCAGGCAGTGCCAGAGCTACGTTGATTTCACATGTCTTATCTGCTCCCGATCGAGATTCAGATGGTTTGAGCTCAAAATCGTCTGCCAACAAGTAATCAAAAATAGAAAAACACGAAAAAGAGTTCAACACAAGGACTTCCCAGAAGGTCACCCATCCTAGTATTGCTTTCGTCCAAGCACGTTTAACTTCAAAGTTCTGATGGGATCCAGTGCATTAGTGCTGGTATGATCGCACACGACATTAATTGGGATATTTATTCTTATTACCTCGAATACGTGTGGAACGGGAGGCGATGGACAACACCGGGCACTGCTCTCGCCCAATCAGAAACCATGAAGTTAAGCGTTCTGGCGTGATGGCAGATGACTAGGCTGGGTGACCTCCCGGGAAGTCCTCGTGTGCGATTGTTTATGTAAATTATGGCTAAAAACAGTCGAAATAATTGTTTTTTAATGAGTTAACCGTCTCCGGAGTAATCTGCGTCATACCATTCCGCACAGAACCGGCTCACGGCAACAAAAATCACGAAATGTTCCCAGAAAATAGAAAAAAAAAAATAGAAGAAGAAAATAGCGAATGTAAAGCTCTTATTATGCCTGAGATACGATAAAATAGAACGGAATCGAATTTCGGACTTCCTAAGCGGATTTCTCGAGGAAACGGAAGCTTAACCGAAGCGGAAAATCGCAAATTAGAGGGTCTTAGAGAAGTAATTCGGCTAAAATCTCGTCAGCTCATTGCGGAGTAACGAGTCTCGTTCGTTTGCCTGATTACAATCAAATTAGGCTACAATTTTGTCCAAATCTGGCAGTGCCGAGCTACGTTGATTTCACATGTCTTATCTGCTCTCCATCGCGATTCAGACGATTTGAGCCGAAAATCGTCTGTCAACAAGTAATCAAAAATTGAAAAACACGAAAAGGGGTGCAACACGAGGACTTTCCAGGGGTTCACCCATCATAGTACTGCTCTCGCCCAAGCACGCTTAACTTTGAAGTTCTGATAGGAACCGGTGCATAAGTGCAGGTATGATAACACCCGACATTGAGTGGGTGTTTATTCTTATATCCCTCGAGTACGAGTGGAGCGGGCGGCGATGGACAACACGCTGCACTGCTCTCGCCCAATCAGAACCTGAAGTTAAGCGTTCTGGCGCGATGGCAGAGCTAGGATAGGTGACCTCCCTGGGAAGTCCTCGTGTCGCAACCCTTTACGTAATTATGGATAAAACAATCGAAATAATTGTTTTTAATGAGTTAACCATCTCCGCCGTAATATGCGTCACACCCTTCCGCACAGAACCTGCTCAAGACAAAAAATCGCTAAATGTTCCCAGAAAAATAGAAAAAAAAATGAAGAATAAAATAGCGAATGTTAAGCTATTATTATGCTGGGATACGATAAAATGAACTGGAATCGAATTTCGGACATTCTAAGCGGATTTCTTGAGAAAACGGAAGCTTAACAGAAGCGGAAAATCACAAATTAGAGGGTCTTAGAGAAAGAATTCGGCTAAAATCTCGCGAGCTCATTGTGGAGTAATGAGTCACGTCGTTTGCCCGTTTACAATCAAATTAGCCTACAATTTTGTTCAAATCCGGCAGTGCCCGAGCTACGTTGATTTCACATGTCTTATCTGGTCCCGATCAAGATTCAGATGATTTGAGCGAAAATCGTCTGTCAACAAGTAATCAAAAATAGAAAAACACGAAAAGGTGTGCAACACGAGGACTTCCAAGGGGGTCACCCATCCTAGTACTGCTCTCGCCCAAGCGGGCTAACTTCGAAGTTCTGATGGGATCCGGTGCATTAGTGCTGGTATGATCGCACCCGACATTGACGTGGGATTGTTTATTCTTATATCCCTCGAGTACTTGTGGAGCGGGCGGCGATGGACAAAACGCGGCACTGCTCTCGCCCAAGCAGAACCATGAAGTAAAGCTTCTGGCGCGATGGCAGAGCTAGGATGGGTGACCTCCCTGGGAAGTCCATGTGTCGCGACCGTTTACGTAAATTATGGATAAAACAGTCGAAATAATTATTTTTACTGAGTTAAACCGTCTCCGGAATAATAGAGTCATACCCTTTCCGCACAGAACCTGTTCAAGACAACAAAAATCGCTAAATGTTCCCAGAAAATAGAAAAAAAAATAAGAAGAAGAAAATAGCAAATGTAAGCTATTATTATGCCTGAATATGATAAAATGAAACTGGAATCGAATTTAGACTTTAAGCGGATTTCTCGAGTGAATATTATAGCTAAAACTGTCGAAAATAATTGTTTTTTAATGAGTCAAACCGCTCTTGTGTAATCTGCGTCATACACCTTCCACACAAAACGGCTCACGACAAAAAAATCGCTTAAATGTTCCCAGGAAATAGAAAGAAAAATAAGAAGAAGAAAATAGCGAATGTAAGCTATTATTATGCCCTGGGATACGATAAAATAGACACGAAATCGAATTTCGGACTTCCTAAACGGATTTTTCGAGTAAACGGAAGCTTAACAGAAGCGTTAACTCGCAAATTAGAGTGTCTTGGAGAAGGAATTCGGCTAAATTCTCGCCAGCTCATTGCGGAGTAAGTAGTCTCGTTTGTTTTGCCCGTTTACAATCAATTAGGCTACAATTTTGTCCAAATCCGACAGTGCCGAGCTACGTTGATTTCACATGTCTTATCTGGTCCCGATCGAGATTCAGATGATTTGAGTCGAAAATCGTCTGTCAACAAATAATCTAAAATAGAAAACACGAAAAGGGGTGCAACACGAGGACTGTCCCAAGGGGTCATCCTCCTAGTACTAGTTCTCGCCCAAGCACGCTTAACTTCGGAGTCTGATGGGATCCGTGCATTAGTGCTGGTATGATCGCACCGACATTGAGTGGGATGTTTATTCTTATGCCCTCGAGTACTGCGGGCGCGGGCGGCGATGGACAACACCGCACTGCTCTCGCCCACATCAAAACCATGAAGTTAGCGAGTCTGGCGCGATGGCAGAGCTAGATGGGTGACCTCCCAGGGAAGTACTCGTGTTGCGATCGTTTACGTAAACTATGGATAAAACAGTCGAAATAATTGTTTTTAATGATTAACCGCCTCCCGAGTAATATGCGTTATACCCTTCCGCACAGACCCTGGCTCAAGACATAAAAATAGCAAACATGTTCCCAGAAAATAGAAAAAAAAATAAGAAGAAAAAAATAGCGAATGAAAAGCTATTAATTATGACTGGGATACGATAAAATGGAACAGGAATCGAATTTTGGACTTCCTAAACGGATTTCTCGAGGAAACTGAAGCTTAACAGAAGCGGAAAATCGCAAATTAAAGGGGCTTAGAGAAGGAATTTGGCTAAAATCCGCCAGCTCATTCGGAGCAATGGAGTCTCGTTTGTTTGCCTGTTTACAATCAAATTAGGCTATAATTTTGTCCAAATTCGGCAGTGCCGAGCTACGTTGATTTCATATGTCTTATCTGGTCCCGATCGAGATTCAGATGATTGAGACGAAAATTGTCTGTCAACATGTAATCAAAAAAAGAAAAACACGAAAAGGGGTGCAACACGAGGACTTCCCAGGGGTCACCCATACTAGTACTTGCTCTCGGCCAAGCAACGCTTACTTCGGAGTTCTGACGGGATCCGGTGCATTAATGATGGTATGATCGCCCCCGACATTGAGTGGGATGTTTATTCTTATATCCCTTGAGTACGTGTGGAGCGGGCTGCGATGGACAACACGCGGCACTGCTCGCGCCCATTCAGAACCATGAGTTAGCGTTCAGGCGCGATGGCAGAGCTAGGATGGGTGACATCCCTGTGAAGTCCTTGGTCTCGACCGTTTACGTAAATTATAGCTAAAACAGTCGAAATAATTGTTTTTAATGAGTTTAACCGTCCTCCGGAGTAATATGCGTTATACCCCTTCCGCACAGACCCTGGCTCAGACAATAAAAATAGAAAAATGTTCCCAGAAATAGAAAAAAAATAAGAAGAAGAAAATAGCGAATGTAAAGCTATATTATGCCTGGGATACGATAAAATGGAACCGGAATCGAATTTCGGTCTTCCTAAACGGATTTCTCGAGGAAACGGAAGCTTAACGGAACCGGAAAATCGCAAATTAGAGGGTCTTAGAGAAGAATTCGGCTAAAATCTCTCCAGCTCATTGCGGAGTAATGAGTCTCGTTCATTTGCCCGTTTACAATCCAATTAGGCTAAAATTTTGTCCAAATCCGGCAGTGCCCGAGCTTCGTTGATTTCACATGTCTTATCTAGTCCCGATCGTGGTTCAGATGCTTTGAGCCAAAAATCGTCTGTCAACAAGTATAAAAAATAGAAAAAGGGTGCAACACGAGGACTTCCCAAGGGGGTCACCCATCCTAGTCAGCTCTCGCCTTAAAGCACGCTTAACTACGGAGTTTCTGATGGATCCGGTGCATTAGTGCTGTATGATCGCACCCGACATTGAGTGGGATGTTTATTCTTATATTCCTCGAGTACTTTGGAACAGGCGACGATGGAACAACCCGCGTCACTGCTCTCGCCCAATCAGAACCATGAAGTTTAAAGCGTTCTGGCGCTTATGGCAGAGCTAGGATTGGTGACCTCCCTGGGAAGTCCTCATGTCGCGACCGTTCACATAAATTATAGCTAAACAGTCAAAATAATTGTTTTTAATCAGTTAAACCGTCTCCGTGTAATCTTCGTCATATCCTTCCGCACAAAAACCGGTTTCGACAAAAAAAAAATCGCAAATGTTCCTAGAAAATAGAAAAAAAAATAAGAAGAAGAAATAGCGAATGTAAAGCTATTATTTTGCCTGGGTTACGATAAAATTGAACCGGAATCGAATTTCGGACTTCCTAAAACAGATTTCTCGAGGAAAGGAAGCTTAACAGAAGCGGAAAAATCGCAAATTAGAGGGTCTTAGAGAAGGAATTCGATAAATCTCGCCAGCTCATTGCGGAGTAATGAGTCTCGTTCATTTTCTCGTTTACAATCGAATTAGCCTACAATTTTGTCCAAATCCGGCAGTGCCCGAGCTACGTTGATTTCACAGGTCTTATCTGGTCCTGATCCAGATTCAGATGATTTGAGCCGAAAATTATCTGTGAACAAGTAATCAAAAATAGAAAAACACGAAAAAAGGGTGCAACAAGAGGATTTCCCGGGGGGTCACCCATCCTAGTACTGCTCTCGCCAAGCACGCTTAACTTCCGAGTTCTGATGGGATCCGATGCATTAGTGCTGGTATGATCGCACCCGACATTGAGTGGGATGTTTATTCTTATATCCCTCGAGTACGTGTGGCTCGGCGGCGATGGACAACAATAAATCCTTATATTATTTCGAAAATTCTGATTCAGCCCTTTAACGTTCGTAAATTGCCCTTAGGTCCCCAATCTTTCGAAATATTTCATTTTGGTCCCTTAAATTTCGATACTTGCATGTTGATTTTATACGCCGTGACGTAAATTTTATCGCTGTGGGTTTTTCAATAAAAAATACGAACTTTTTGCAAATCGGCTATTTAATTCCCAAACTATTTTTACCAAAACTTTACTAATATTTTATTTTAATTCTAATTAAAGACTAATGGCTTAATTAGGGGCTTAATAGGCCTAAAGCCTTGTTAGTGTTTAATTAAGTATATAATATGTAAACCTTTCCCATAACCCAACGATTCTTCAAAAGCACACGGCCACTCTTCTGAAAATACCTAGATTACACGGCCTACACATGCTTAAAAATTGAGGCAAACTTTCGAGCATTGCCAAAGGAAAGTCTTAGCCAAGGTTCTTGCTCCGTTCTTCTTCATCGTCAATGATTTGTCGTGCGTAAATTACGCATACGAACACCTATTCTTCCCTTAAAACCATCATGAAATCATATTATATTTTTATGCATGAAAATTTTGGGAAACAAGTGACACTTTGAATTATTGTTCGTTTTTATGCAATCCATGAAATTCCAAGCATGATTTTGATTCAAACTTTTGTCGTTTACATGTATATACGGGCTGCCATGATATAGGTTATGTTTAGGCACGATTTTGCACGGGATTTAGAGTCCTAGATAATCACCTTAACACCACACATGCAATAGAACACAGCTGTGCAGCAACTTGCTGTCATGGAGCAAAGGGGTTCAGTTTTATGGTTGCAGGGTCTAGGGCTTGGTTGGCTAGTTCCAGGGGTTAGCCAAGGTCGTGGGTGAGTTAGGGAGAGAGTCCTAGCCATGCTAGGACTCGCGATCAAGGGCTGGGAAGGAGTCCTGGCAAGCTATGACTCCCACCCGAGAATCAAGGGGATTGCGTGCTGGGTTCTGGGCTTGTTGCAGGCTGGTGGGCGTGGTCCTGGGGGCCTGGGTCCTTAGGGGGTGCACAACAGGTGGGTTCGGTGGCTGGGTTCGTTGGTAGGGGCAGGGAAGCTTGATCAAGAGTCCTTGTCCAACAAGGATTTCTCGGCCAGCTTATGGTAGAGGAGTATGGGGCTCGTTTTTTGGTTTTGGGTGTTTTCCGTTGGATCTTTGGGTCCAGTAGGTACTTTAGGATGTTGGTCAAGTTTTGGATCAACATGGTTCGGGGGTAACTCGTGAAATCAAGAGATGGCTCGGGGTCGAAGATTTTGGGTCATTAGGGTTTTTAAAACTTGGGAAAATTGAAAAATAGTTCACGGGGGTCGAGTCGTGGTTCATAAGGGCTAAAATAATATAAAAAGACTAAATTCTCAACTGGTACCAACACTAGGAATCTAGGTACTTAAGTCTGGAGGTGCTGGGTTCAAGTGTTGGGGGAAGGCGAAAGAAACCACTTACCAGGGGTGAGATATTCTATGAGTGACGGTGCATGGGCATGGGCCGATGCCCATGTTGGACCATCCTAACGACCCATGACCAGTAGTGGTGCGTGGGTAAGGGCCGAGGCCTTGGTTAGTTCAGCCTAATGGCCCATGACCGTTACAAAAAAAGGCGCCTTTTTTGTAACGATCACGGGCCATTATGCTGAACCAACAAAGGCCTCGGCCCATGCTGGACCATCCTAACGATCCATGACCAGGGAAGTCCTCGTGTCGCGACCGTTTACGTAAATTATGGATAAAACTGTCGAAATAATTGTTTTTTAATGAGTTAACCGTCTCCGGAGTAATCTGCGTCATACCCTTCCGTACAGAACCGGCACACGACAACAAAAATCGCTAAATGTTCCCAGAAATAGAAAAAAAAATCGGAAAAAACAATAGCGAATGTAAATTTATTATTATGCCTGGGATAACGATAAAATGGAACCGGAATCAAATTTCGGACTTCCTAAGCGGATTTCTCGAGGAAAACGGAAGCTTAACAGAAGCGGAAAATCGCAAATTAGAGGGTATTAGAGAAAGAATTCGGATAAAATCTCGCCAGCTCATTGCGGAGTAACGAGTCTCGTTCTTTTACCCGATTACAATCAATTAGGCTACAATTTTATCCAAATCCGGCAGTGCCCGAGCTACGTTGATTTCACATGTCTTATCTGCTCTCGATCGTGATTCAGACGATTTGAGTTGAAAATCGTCTGCCAAAAAGTAATCAAAAATAGAAAAACACGAAAAGGAGGACTTCCAGGGGGTCACCTATCCTAGTACTTGCTCTCGCCCAAGCACGCTTAACTTCGGAGTTCTGATGGAATCCGGTGCATTAGTGCTGGTATGATCGCACCCGACATTCAATGAGATGTTTATTCTTATATCCCTCGAGTACGTGTGGAGCGAGCGGCGATGGACAACACGCAGCACTGCTCTCGCCCAATCAGAACCATGAAGTGAAGCGTTCTGGCGCGATGGCAGAGCTAGCATGGGTGACTTCCCTGGGAAGTCTTCGTGTCGCGACCATTTACGTAAATTATGGTTAAAACAAATGAAATAATTGTTTTTAATGAGTTAACCGTATCCGGCGTAATCTGCGTGATACCTTTCCGCACAGAACCGGCTCACGACAACAAAAATCGCTAAATGTTCCCAGAAAATGGAAAAAAAATAAGAAGAATAAAATAGCGAATGTAAAGCTATTATTATGCCTGTGATACGATAAAATGGACCGGAATCGAATTTGTACTTCCTAAGCGGATTTCTCGAGGAAACGGAAGCTTAACAGAAGCGGAAAATCGCAAATTAGAGGGTCTTAAAGAAGGAATTCGGCTAAAATCTCGTCAGCTCATTGCGGAGCAATGAGTCTCGTTCGTTTGGCCGTTTACAATCAAATTAGGCTTCAATTTTGTCCAAATCCGGCAGTGCCCGAGCTACGTTGATTTCACATGTCTTATCTGCTCTCGATCGTGATTCAGACGATTTGAGTTGAAAATCGTCAGCCAAAAAGTAATCAATAATAGAAAAACACGAAAAGGAGGACTTCCCAGGGGGTCGCACGCTTAACTTCGGAGTTCTGATGGAATCCGGTGCATTAGTGCTGGTATGATCGCACCCGACATTCAATGAGATGTTTATTCTTATATCCCTCGAGTACGTGTGGAGCGGGCGGCGATAGACAATACGCAGTACTGCTCTCGCCCAATCAGAACCATGAAGTTAAGAGTTCTGGCGCGATGACAGAGCTAGGATGGGTGACTTCCCCGGGAAGTCCTCGCGTCGCGACCCTTTACGTAAATTATGGATAAAACAATTGAAATAATTTATTTTAATGAGTTAACCGTCTCCGGCGTAATCTGCGTCATACCCTTCCGCACAGAACCGGCTCACGACAACAAAAATCGCTAAATGTTCCCAGAAAATGGAAAAAAAAAATAAGAAGAAGAAAATAGCAAATGTAAAGCTATTATTATGCCTGTGATATGATAAAATAGACCGGAATCGAATTTGGACTTTCTAAGTGGACTTCTCGAGGAAACGGAAGCTTAACAGAAGCGAAAAATCGCAAATTAGAGGGTCTTAAAGAAGGAATTCGGCTAAAATCTCGCCAGCTCACTGCGGAGTAATGAGTCTCGTTCGTTTGCCCGTTTACAATCAAATTAGGCTTCAATTTTGTCCAAATCCGGCAGTGCCCAAGCTACGTTGGTTTCACATGTCTTATCTGGTCACGATCAAGATTCAGATGATTTAAGCCGAAAATCGTCTGTCAACAAGTAATCAAAAATAGAAAATCATGAAAAGGGGCGCAATACGAGTACTTCCCAGGGGGTCACCCATCCTAATACTGCTCTCGCCCAAGCACGCTTAACTTCTGAGTTCTGATGGGATCCAGTGCATTAGTGCTGGTATGATCGCACCCGACATTGAGTGGGATGTTCATTCTTATATCCCTCGATAACGTGTCGAGCGGGCGGCGATGGACAACACACGGCACTGCTCTCGCCCATTCAGAACCATGAAGTTAAGCGTTATGGCGCGATGGTAGAGCCAGGATGGGTGACCTCCCTGGGAAGTTCTCGTGTCGCGACCCTTTACGTAAATTATGGATAAAACAATCGAAATAATTGTTTTTAATGAGTTAACTGTCTCCGGAGTAATCTGCGTCATACCCTTCCGCACAGAACCGGCTCACGACCTCAAAAATCGCTAAATGTTCCAAGAAAATAGAAAAAAAAATAAGAAGAAGAAAATTGAGAATGTAAAGCTATCATTATGCCTGGGATACGATAAAATGGAATCGGAATCGAATTTAGGACTTCCTAAGCGGATTTCTCGAGGAAACGGAAGGTTAACAGAAGCGAAAAATCGCAAATTAGAGGGTCTTAGAGAAGGTATTCGGCTAAAATCTGGCCAGCTCATTGCGAAGTAATGAGTCTCGTTCGTTTGCCCGTTTACAATCAAATTAGGCTACAATTTTGTCAAAATACGGCAGTGCCCGAGCTACGTGATTTTACATGTCTTATCTGGTATTGATCGAGATTCAAATGATTTGAGCCAAAAATTGTCTGTCAACAAATAATCAAAAATAGAAAAACATTACTAAAATGGCTGCAACACGAGGACTTCCCAGTGGGTCACCCATCCTAGTACTGCTCTCGCCCAAGCACGCTTAACTTCGATGTTCTGATGGGATTCTGTGCATTAGTGCTGGTATGATCGAACCCGACTATGAGTGGGATGTTTAATCTTATATCCCTCGAGTATATGTGGCGCGGGCGGCGATGGACATCACGCGGCACTGCTCTCTCCCAATCAGAACCATGAAGTTAAGCGTTCTGGCGCGATGGCAGATCTAGGATAGGTGTCCTCCCTGGGAAGTCCTCGTGTCGCGACCGTTTACGTAAATTATAGCCAAAACAGTCGAAATAATTGTTTTTATTGAGTTAACTGTCTCAGGAGTAATCTGCGTCATACTCTTCCGCACAGAACCGGCTCACGACAACACAAATCGCTAAATGTTCCCAGAAAATAGGAAAAAAAATAATAAGAAGAAATTGCGAATGTAAAGAAATTATTTGCCTGTGATACGATAAAATGGATCGGAATCGAATTGGACTTCCTAAGCGGATTTTTCGAGGAAACAGAAGCTTAACAGAAGCGGAAAAAATCGCAAATTAGAGGGTCTTAGAGAAGGAATTCGGCTAAAATCTCGCCAGCTCATTGCGGAATAATGAGACTCGTTCGTTGCCCGTTTACAATGGAATTAGCCTACAATTTTTTCCAAATCCGGCAGTTACCGAGCTACGTTGATTTCACATGTCTTATCTGGTCCCCGATCAAGATTCAGATGATTTGAGCCGAAAATCGTCTGTCAACAAGTAATCAAAAATAGAAAAACACGAACGAGGGTGTAACACAAGGACTTCCATGGGGTCACCCTTCCTAGTACTGCTCTCGCCCAAGCACGCTTAACTTCGGAGTTCTGATGGGATCCGGTGCTTTAGTGCTGGTATGATCGCACCCGACATTGAGTGGTATGTTTATTCTTATATCCCTCGAGTACGTGTGGCGCGGGCGGCGATGGACAACACGCGGCACTGTTCTCTCCCAATCAGAACCAAGAAGTTAAGCGTTCTGGCACGATGGCAGAGCTAGGATGGGTGACCTCCTTGGAATTCCTCGTGTCGCGACTGTTTACGTAAATTATAGCTAAAACAGTTGGAATAATTGTTTTTAATGCCCTTCCGCACAGAACCGGCTCACGACAACAAAAATCGCTAAATGTTCCCAGAAAATTGAAAAAAAAATAAAAAGAAAAAAATAGCGAATGTAAAGCTATTATTATGCCTGAGATACGATAAAATAGAACCGGAATCGAATTTCGGACTTTCTAAACGGATTTCTCGAGGAAACGGAAGCTTAAAATAAGAGGAAAATCGCAAATTAGAGGGTCTTAGAGAAAGAATTCGGCTAAAATCTCGCCAGTTCATTGCGGAGTAATGAGTCTCGTTCGTTTGCCCGTTTAAAATCAAATTAGCCTACAATTTTGTCCAAATCCGGCAGTGCCTGAGCGACGTTGATTTCACATGACTTATCTGGTCCCGATCGAGATTCAGATGATTTGAGCCGAAAATCGTCTGTCAAAAAGTAATCAAAAATTGAAAAACACGAAAAGGGGTGCAACACGAGGAGTTTCCAGGGGTTCACCCATCATAGTACTGCTCTCGCCCAAGCACGCTTAACTTCGGAGTTCTGATAGGAACCGGTGCATTAGTGCTGGTATGATTGCACCCGACATTGAGTGGGATATTATTCTTAAATCCCTCGAGTACGTGTGGCACGTGCGGCGATGGACAACACGCGGCACTGCTCTCGCCCAATTAGAACCATGAAGTTAAGCGTTCAGGGCGCGATGGCAGAGCTAGGATGGGTGACCTCCATGGGATGTCCTCGTGTCGCGATCCTTACGTAAATTATAGGCTAAAAAAGTCAAAATAATTGTTTTTTAATGAGTTAAACCATCTCCGGAGTAATCTGGCATCATACCTTTCCCACAGAACTGGCTCACTCAATAAAAAATCGCTAATGTTCTCCAGAAAATAGAAAAAAAAAAAAAAGAAGAAAATAGTGAATGTAAAGCTATTATTATGCCTGGGATACGATAAATGGACCGGAATCGATTTCGAACTTCCTAAGCGATTTCTCGAGAAACAGAAGCTTAACTGAAGCGGAAAATCGCATATTAGAGGGTCTTAGAGAAATAATTCGGCTAAAATCTCGCCAGCTCCTTGCGTAGTAATGAGTCTCGTTCGGTTTGCCCGTTTACAATCAAATTAGGCTACAATTTTTGTCCTAACTCCGGAAGTGCCCGAGCTACGTTGATTCCACATGTCTTATCTGGTCCCGATCGAGATTCAGATTATTTGAGCCGAAATTGTCTGTCAACAAGTAATCAAAATTGAAAACACGAAAAGGGGTGCAACACGAGGACTTCTCAGGGGGTCACCCATCCTAGTACTGATCTCGCCTAAGCATGCTTAACTTCGGAGTTCTGATGGGATTCGGTTTATTAGTGCTAGTATGATCGCACCCGACATTGAGTGGGATGTTTATTCTTATATCCCTCGAGTACATGTGGCGCGGGCGGCGATGGACAACAAGCTGCACTGCTCTCGCCCAATCAGAACTATGAAGTTAAGCGTTCTGGCGCGATGGCAGAGCTAGGATGGGTGACCTCCCTGGGAAGTCCTCGTGTCGCGACTGTTTACGTAAATTATGGATAAAACAGTCGAAATAATTGTTTTTAATGAGTTAACCGTCTCCGGAGTAATCTACGTCATACCCTTCCGCACAGAACCGGCTCACGACAACAAAAATCGCTAAATGTTCTCAGAAAATAGAAAAAAAATAAGAAAAAGAAATTAGCGAATGTAAATCTATTATTATGCCTGAGATACGATAAAATGGAACCAGAATCGAATTTCGGACTTCTTAAACGGATTTCTCGAGGAAACAGAAGCTTAACAGAATCGAAAAATCGCAAATTAGAGGGTCTAGAGAATGAATTCGGCTAAAATCTCGTCAGATCATTGCGGGTATTGAGTCTCGTTCGTTTGCCCATTTACAATCATATAACCTACAATTTTGTCCAATCCGGCAGTGCCCGAGCTACATTGATTTCACATGAATTATCTGGTCCCGATCGAGATTCAGATGATTAAGACGAAAATCGTCTATCAAAAAGTAATAAAAAATAGAAAAACATGAAAAGGGGTGCAACACGAGGACTTACTAGGGGGTCACCCATCCTAGTACTTGCTCTCGACCAAGCACGCTTCACTTCGGAGTTCTGATGGGATCTGGTGCATTAGTGCTGGTATGATCGCACCCGACATTGAGTGGGATTTTTATTCTTATATCTCTCGAGTACGTGTGGCGCGGGCGGCGATGGACAACACGCGGCACTGCTCTCGTCCAATCAAACCATGATGTTAGGCGTTCTGGCGCGATGGCAGAGCTAGGATGGGTGACTTCCCTGGGAAGTCTCGTGTCGCGACCGTTTACGTAAATTATAGCTAAAATATTCAAAATAATTGTTTTTAACGAGTTAACTGTCTCCAGAGTAATCTGCGCCATACCCTTCCGCACAGAACCGACTCACGACAACAAAAGTCGTTAAATGTTCCCTGAAAATAGAAAAAAAAAATAAGAAGAAGAAAATAGCGAATGTAAAGCTATTATTATGCCTGTTAAACGATAAAATGGAACCAGAATCGAATTTCGGACTTCCTAAACGTATTTCTGGAGGAAACAGAAGCTTAACAGAAGTGAAAAATCGCAAATTAGAGGGTCATAGAGAAGGAATTCGGCTAAAATCTCACCAGCTCATTGCGGAGTAATTAGTCTCGTTCGTTTACCCGTTTACAATCAAATTAGCCTAAAATTTTGTTTAAATCCGGCAGTGCCCGAGCTACGTTGATTTCACATGACTTATCTTGTCCCGATCGAGATTTAGATGATTTGAGCCGAAAATCGTCTGTCAACAAGTAATCAAAAATAGAAAAACACGAAAAGGGGTGCAACACGAGTACTTACCAGGAGGTCACCAGTCCTAGTATGGCTCTCGCCCAAGAACGCTTAACTTCGGAGTCCTGATGGGATCCGGTGCATTAGTGCTGGTATGATTGCACCCGACATTGAGTGGGATATTATTCTTAATCCCTCGAGTACGTGTGGCGCGTGCGGCGATGGACAACACGCGGGACTGCTCTCGCCCAATTAGAACCATGAAGTTAAGCGTTCAGGCGCGATGGCAGAGCTAGGATGGTGACCTCCATGGGATGTCTCGTGTCGCGATCCTTTATGTAAATTATAGCTAAAAAAGTCAAAATAATTGTTTTTAATGAGTTAACCATCTCTGGAGTAATCTGCGTCATACCTTTCCGCACAGAACCGGCTCACTACAATAAAAATCGCTAAATGTTCCCAGAAAATAGAAAAAAAAAAGAAGAAGAAAATAGTGAATGTAAAGCTATTATTATGCCTGGGATACGATAAAATGGAACCGGAATCGAATTTCGAACTTCCAAAGCGGATTTCTCGAGGAAACAGAAGCTTAACTGAAGCGGAAAATCGCAAATTAGAGGGTCTTAGAGAAATAATTCGGCTAAAATCTCGCCAGCTCCTTGCGGAGTAATGAGTCTCGTTCGGTTGCCCGTTTACAATCAAATTAGGCTTCAATTTTGTCCAAATCCGGCAGTGCCCGAGCTACGTTGATTTCAAATGTCTTATCTTGTCTCGATCGAGATTAAGATGATTTGAGCCGAAAATCGTCTGTCAATCAAAAATAGAGAAACACGAAAAGGGGTGCAACACGAGGACTTATCAAGGGGTCCCCATCCTAGTACTGCTCTCGCTCCCAAGCACGCTTAACTTCGGAGTTCTGATTGTGATTCGGTGCATTAGTGCTAGTATGATCGCACCCAACATTGAGTGGGATGTTTATTCTTATATCCCTCGAGTACGTGTGGCGCGGACGGCTATGGACAACACGCGGCACTGATCTCTCCTAATCAGAACCATGAAGGTAAGAGTTCTGACGCGATGGCGTAGCTAGGATGGGTGACCTCCCTGGGAAGTCCTCGTGTCGCGATCGTTTACGTAAATTATAGCTAAAACAGTCGAAATAATTGTTTTTAATGATTTAACCGTCTCCGGAGTAATCTGCGTCATACCCTTTCGCACAGAACCAGCTCACGACAACAAAAATAGCTAAATGTTCCCAAAAAATAGAAAAAAATAAGAAGAAGAAAATGGCGAATGTAAAGCTATTATTATGCGTGAGATACGATAAAATAGAACCGGTATCGAATTTCGGACTTCCTAAACGCATTTCTGGAGGAAACGGAACTTAACAGAAGCGAAAAAATCGAAAATTAGAGGGTCTTAGAGAAGGAATTCGGCTAAAATCTCGCCAGCTCATTGCGGAGTAAAGAGTCACGTTCTTTTTCCCGTTTACAATAAAATTAGCCTAAAATTTTATCAAAATCCGGCAGTGCCCGAGCTACGTTGATTTCACATGTCTTATTCTGGTTCCGATCGAGATTCAGATGATTTGAGCCGAAAATCGTCTGTCAACAAGTAATCAAAAATAGAAAAACACGAAAAAGGGTGTAACACGAGGACTTCCCAGGGGGTCACCCATCCTAGTACTGGGGTTTTTTTTAAAAAAATAATTTAATTTTAAATTAATTTCAATTATAATGTAAAAAAAAGAGTATGCAAATATACCTCAATCCGGGCTTACGAAGCGCGGACGCTGCCCACGGTGGAGCAGCGTCCATTGCTTCCGTAAGCGCGGACCCTGCTCACGTGGTGCCACGTCCGCGCGACGGAATATTTAGCGACGGAATATATAACAAACCTTCGCTAAAATTGAATCAGCGACGGTTTTAAAACCGTCGCTAGTTTGAGCGACGGTTTTTAAGCCGTCGCTATTCCTAAATTTTGGTTATTTTATTAAGGGTGAGTACATGATAATAACCACCTATAGGACACTAATATTTTACTTTAGTTTTTTGTTTTTTTTTAAATTTCAACACACACTTTTATTTTTTATTTTTTTTTCAACAATTCAAATATCAATTTAGTTTCTCCATAATTTATCATATTTCACTTTATTCCATCGATAATGATAAAAAAGACTGTACACACACGCATCGCATGTGCAGAGAAACTAGTATTCATTAACAACCGCAGATAATAGTATAAACAGCGTGCACATGTACGCCACGGATAATCTTAAACTTTCAACGGTTTGCATCTTTGCAGCATGCAATGTTCGCTACGGAAAAAGAATTTGCGCGCTGCGAAAAACCATTTTTGTTGTAGTGAAGACAGAGAAAAAAACAGACAAAAATTCATCACGAAATAAGTTTTTTCGGGAATATTTACTCTTGTCCAATATATATAAAATTAAATGATTATTTAAAAAATATTTTCTTGATAAAATTTCATTACTATTTTGACTGGAAGATCGTGAATTAAATTTATTAAACAAATAATAATTCTTGTTAAATTTAAGATTTAAACAGAAATTTTTGAGTAGGTCTCTTGTGAAACGGTCTCACGAATCTTTATCTCACGAATCTTTTTTGAATAGTAGAGATTCTTGAAAAAACTTATTTCGTGATGAATTTTTGTCTGTTTTTTTTCTCTGTGTTCACTACAACAAAATGGTTTTTCGCATCGCGCAAATTCTTTTTCCGCAACGAACATTGGATGCTGCAAAGATGCAAACCGTTGAAAGTTCAAGATTATCCGCTGCGTACATGTGCACGCTGTTAATACAATTATATGCGGCCGTTAATAAATTATGGAGAGACTAAATATATATTTGAATTGTTGAAAAAAAATTAATAAAAGTGTATGTTGATATTAAAAAAAAAAACAAAAACCTAAAGTGCAATAGTTGGTGTCCCATAGGTGGTTATTATCATGTCCTCACCCTTAATAAAATAACCAAAATTTAGGAATAACGACGGTTTTTAAACCGTTGCTCAAACTAGCGTCGGTTTCGAAACCGTCGCTGATTCTATTTTCGCGACATATATTAAACCGTCGCTGATTCCATTTTAGCGACAGTTTATAAACCATCGCTGATTCAATTTGAGCGATGGTTTTATATATATTCCGTCGCTAATTATTCCGTCGCGCGGACGTGGCACCACGTGAGCAGCGTCCGCGCTTACGAAGCATTAGTGATGGTATGATCGCACCCGACATTGAGTGGGATGTTTATTCTTATATCCCTCGAGTACGTGTGGAGCGAGCGGCGATGGACAACACGCGGCACTGCTCTCGCCCAATCAGAACCATGAAGTTAAGCGTTCTGGCGCGATGGCAGAGCTAGGATGGGTGACCTCCCTGGGAAGTTTTCGTGTCGCGACCGTTTACGTAAATTATGGATTATTTTTTTTAAAGAATTAACAGTGTCCGGAGTAATCTATGTCATACCCTTCCGCACAGAACCGGCTCACGACAACAAAAATCTCTAAATGTTCCCAGAAAATAGGAAAAAAAATAAGAAGAAGAAAATAGCGAATGTAAAGCTATTATTATGAATGGGATACGATAAAATGGAACCGGAATCAAATTTCGAACTTTCTAAGCGGATTTCTCGAGGAAACAGAAGCTTAACAGAAGCGGAAAATCGCAAGTTAGAGGGTCTAAGAGAAGGAATTTGGTTAAAATCTCGCCAGCTCATTGCAGAGTAATGAGTCTCATTCGTTTGCCCGTTTACAATCAAATTAGGCTACAATTTTGTCCAAATCCGGCAGTGCCCGAGCTACGTTGATTTCACATGTCTTATCTGGTCCCGATCAAGATTCAGATGATTTGAGCCGAAAATCGTCTGTCAACAAGTAATCAAAAATAGAAAAACACGAAAAGAGATGCAACACGAGGACTTCCCAAGGGGTCACCCATCCTAGTACTGCTTTCGCCCAAGCACGCTTAACTTCGGAGTTCTGATGGGATCCGGTGCATTAGTTGTAAGGCCCGAGAATTTGATTACCGTAATCTGAGATTAATCTGAAATGATTTGGCAATAATTAATACGATTATTGATTTTAATCGAGATAATTACGAAAGGCCTAACCGAGACACGAAATGAGATAGCGTGTGAAAATGGAAGTGCGAGGACAGTAGCATCGGCGCACATGCGCGACCGGATGCGCGCACATGCGCCAAACAGGCAGAAGACCTCGCGCATATGCGCGGAAGATGTCGCGCATATGCGCGAAGCCTATGCGAGTGACTCCAGAGGGTCTCGCGCATATGCGCGGAGATGAGTCGCGCATATGCGCGAGGCGATGTACAGGATATGCGCGGAGACCGAGTGTCTCGCGCATATGCGCCGATTGGGGTCGCGCATATGCGCGAGACATGTTTTATGAAGGAGTGAGCCGCTTTCCTTGCATGCACGAAATATGTATGTATATATATATATAAACATACAAACGGTAATCCTCAGAAGGAAAAAGAAAGAAAGGAACGGAAGAAGCAGCTTCTGCTTTTGATCGAGATTTATGAAAAATCCGTCCGTCTGTTTTTGAATCCGACTTCAGTACTGTGTTCCAATCAACGCAGGCTACAACTGGACGTAAGTTTTGTTACGTTTAGACATGTTCTGAAATTATGATGTTGTCAGAATTAAATGGAATTCATATATGATGTTCTTGACATGTTAGACATCATAGAATCGAAGTCAGATTAAAGAATAGACTGTTTATGAAATTGTTATGAATTTCAGAGTTGATTTAGTTGAGATTCTATACCAGAATTGTGTTATTATTCAGATTATGAGTTGTACTGATACTGGTTATGAATTCTTGTATTATATCTGTGATGTTGAGATAGACGGGGTTATCGTGACTGTATTGTTATGCCGTCGAAACATCAGTAGATTGATATTGATCAGATTCAGTATTGATTTAGATTGATCAGATTCAGTAATGATTTCGATTGTATCGTGATATCGTTGATATGAATTAGATTGTGCCTTGTTCAGATATGGATCAGATTATGTATTGGTTTGAGTATTGATCAGAACAAGTCTTGAATTGATTTATATACTGATATTGTATTTATGCGATTGTCATCGCCAGACTGGTTATGGACAGATTGGAATACGAGACTTCGTCTTCGTCGGATCGAGAAGATAAAGGTATAAATAAATGTTGATTCGGGATTGCACAACTCGAGTTAGGTTTGACTTGAGTTTCCCAAAATCACATACTTTACCTTATTGCATTGATATTTGCAGATTATCAGATTGATATGTTTAGTCTATTGAATTATAGCAGAGCCAGAGTTTGAGTCTAGGGCAGATCAGCCTAGCTAGGGCAGAATCGCCGAGGCTTTGTCAGAACCGCGTAGACTCTAGACTTACGGTGTATCGATGAGCTTAGATGTAGATCGACGTCTATTGTAGACATTCGATACAGCATACCAAAGTCTAAATTAGATCGGGATCCCTAGATTAGAATAAGAGATGAGTCGAGTCTTAGATATCGAGACTAGAACTTGATTTACAGATCCGTATTGATTTATGTTTCGTAGATTACGATTCATGTTTTATTTACAGATTGGTATTGATACATGTTATTGACTATGCTACATGTGATAAGATATAATTCATGCTTTTATGTTAATTCAGTTAACTGCATGTATACATTATTTATACTGGGATTTATTCTCACCGGAGTATCCGGCTGTTGTCTTGTTTGTATGTGTGCATGACAACAGGTGGGACAGGATCAGGGTCAAGAGGATGATGAGAGATCGAGATTAGAGTGGTGATTCCGGACTTGGATGTAGACTTGGTTTAATACTTGAAATTTAGTAGTTAAACCTTAGACTAGTTTGAATAATTTTTGTACATTATTGTACTTTTATACTGAGATGTATATTAGTTAATTCCATTACGTTCCGCACTTACATTTTAAAAAAAGAAAAATTTTTAGACCCTGTTTATCTTAATTGATAATTAAATCCCAAAGATGATTAAGAAGATGATTAGCGTCCGGGTCCCCACAACAGGTGGTATCAGAGCGATAGATCCTTTAGATTGAGATAGAAGAGAATGAGCGAGGTAGATTGAGTTTTCTTTCCTTGCATGTGAATGCTAGCATGAGATTAGGTTTTACTGCTTTGAAATACATGGTTACCTGATTATCTGATTTGAGTTGGTATTATGTATTATTGAGTATGAATCAGATCTGATTCATGATCAGCAGTAAGATGATTAGAGAAAGATCGGAACAGATTTGTAGTATTTGAGTACTAATGTTTTGATAAGCAGATATCCCTCCACGGAGAATTCCAGAAAGGGGTAGTACTTCGACTCAACAAATAGATGTATCAGAAACTCAGATAGAAATACAGTTGAAAGAATTTCAGTTATTTCAGCCGCCGATTCTGAGTGGTACCGAGATGTCTGAAGATTGTGAGAACTGGTTTGATGACATAGAAATACTGTTTGATTTACTTGATTATTCAGATGAGCAGAGAATTAAACTGATATTCCACCAGTTACGAGAGACTGCCAGGAGTTGGTGGATTACAAGTAAAAAATGCTAGAATAGAGAGGCACAGTGATTTCGTGGGAAATATTCAGAACTGAATTTTATCGAAGATTTTTCTCAGTTTCGTACCGAGAGGACAAGAAAGCTGAATTTGAGAATTTGAGACAAGGCCAACTGAATATTGAAGAATATGTTGCGAAATTCTCTACTCTACGGCGTTTTTCTCCTCAGGTAATTGGGAATGATGAAGCTGTAGCAGATCAGTTCATCAGAGGACTGAACTCGGAGATAGTTGCATTGATGAATATGCAGCGACCTTATCATTTTGCTGATGCCTTGAGTAAAGCGAAGAGAGCGGAAGCGAGTCTGATTAGACAACTAAAAAGGGTGTGTGCGATGCAACCCCAGACACAGCAATCCCCTCTCCGATTTGATCGCGGCAGCACGAGTGGAAAGCAAGATTTGCTGAAAGCTCGAAAGAAGCCATTCAAGAAGTTAGGGAGCGGACTGAGCGGTTCAACTAGCTCCAGTGGTTCCAGCCCAAGTTATACTGGAGTGTATTGCAGGATTTGGGGAGGGAGACATTCCACAAAGAAATGCCAGGGAGTGACTGGTAGTTGTCGTATCTGCCGACAGCCGGGACACTTTGCTAGAGTTTGTCCCCAGAGAGATTCCCGTAGATTTCAGGGAGCTGGACCATCTGGTTGTGGTGATCGAGGAACAGACCCAGAGCACACTTGATGATATTGTGGCAGGTACTGTTACTTTATGATTATATTGCATATGTATTGATATATACTAATGCATTTTCTATGATTATCTTTGACTGAGTTGCATTGATACATATGGTATCTGTTGGGTCTGTATTGCTGTAGTATTAATCTTTGTACCTTTTGGGAAGGAAAGATTGATACCAGAGATTTCTATGACATATTGTATACTACAGTAAGATGAGAATGAGATTGAGTTAGATTATGATGTACTTGTGTTCTCTGATTTGATGTCATTATTGATATTAATATGCTGAACAAGTACAGAACTAGTGTAGATTCCTTCCAGAAAAATATAAGATTCAGACCAGATAGGGCTGATGAGTAAAGATTTCGCGGTAAGGATTCTAGATTCAGAATTCCTTTGATATCTGTGTGTTGTCTATGACTCGATCGATACAGAAAGGAACAGATGGTATCCTTATGTATTCAGTAGACATACTGAAATCTAGTCTAGCATTGGCAGATTTGCCAATGATGTACGAGTTGGCTGATGTTTGCCCAGATAAGATTTCAGATTTGCTTTATATCAGAAAGATAGATTCCAGAATTGAATTGAGATCAGGTACTGTTTGTGCTTTAGAATTTAGTACAAAATGATATTAAATGTACAGAATGACACTGGATGAATTGAAAGACCAGTAGAAGAGTACCGAACAGGAGTTACATCTGATCTAGTGTTTCTCTTTGGCATATTTCAATATATTCAGAGCTATTCTGATGATTTCATGCTCGTTGTATTTATGATATTTTGATATATTCGCAGCATCTGATTGATTGAATCGAATAACTGAAGATTGAATGGGATATTCTGAGAAATGTGATTATTGTATACAGAAATTTTTCAGATATGAATTCTGCTTGAAACAGATTGCATTCAGAGTATGCGATATCTGAAGTTAGTATACCGATTGAATTTGACACAGTTGAGATTATGATCAGTGGCTGAGAATGATACCGATATCAGAAAGATCATAAAGATCAGAAATTTCAGAAATGTCAGAAATTTATTTTTGGTCTGAATTGATAGATTATCGTATAGGATTGTTGTTTTGTATCTGCTTGAGTATTGTTATTGTTCTAAAATAGTATTTGAGATAGCTTATATTGTTTGGGGGCATATTATATTTACAGATGATATATAGCAGTTGATCAGCACGACATGAAGACGTGATGGATTAGTCAGAATTGACAGTATTGCCAGAAATTGCAATTTTATGAGTTACTGAACTCACTAGATCAGTATAGACTATTGATATTGTGAATCTGATTTGATAGTACCGTTATTTTGAGTCAGTGTTTGATACAGATTATTCAAATCGAATCAGAACTGAATTCAAGAATTACTGCAGTTCAGAGATTTAACTAGAATGTCCAGAACTTAATTTCGATAATCAGAGCAGAGCATCGATCGGGGTGACAGATATGTGATTTTTACTGTATGAAAATGATTATCTTGTAATGTCAAATGTTTCACAATTGTACAACAGAATTTGATATCGATAATCAGAACCGAATACCAGGTAGGTATTTTTCTTTAATTTATACTATTAACTGATTGTTTATACCCAATAGTTCGAATTGGAAATGACAGATAGGGTCAGAAGCCCACAGAAATGGATTCAGTAGTCGTTCAGGTAACAGAATGTATATGATAATTCGAACAGACAGTTTTGATATAGACAGATTAAATCAGTTATGATAGAATTTATACGGAAATGTTGGCAGAACTTGTACTGAAATGTCTGAATCGCCAATAAATGAAGACAGAAAGATAGAAATCAGAAGAGTTATTACAGAATTTGTATATTTCTGACTAGACATGGGGAGTATATTTCGATGAATTTCGTAATGAGATCACTGTAATACTTTCCAGATTGTGATGTAATATGATTGTGATTGACATATTGTTCAATCTAGATTTATTAGTTTGTACCAGATAACGTACAAACATGACCAAATGACACAGATCGATGTCAGAAAAGTGGTCAGAATAATTAGAATGCCGAAGTAGAGTATATCAGATTGTGATTTTGCTTGATTTTGTGCTTTTGGCAGAATGTATAGCATGATTTTATCTATGATTTATAGATTGACGGATAGTTGAAATGAACTATCTATATACTGGAGGATATCCAGGAACTGTAGTGCTGGATTTTAGCACTAGTGACCTAATGTCTTGTCACTTTATGAATTACTGTATAATGATAGCTATCAAACGAGTATTAAGATAGCCACAGATAAAACATTGTACAGTGAGTGCTGCAGATTTCCGCTGAATGGGAATGATATTACGGTGATATTTGAGATTGAATTTGATAACAGCTGTTGATATTGATGTGGTATGAGCTGTTGATTGGTATATACGGATGTTGTATAGCCAGTAATTGCAAGTAATTTTATCAGAATGGTTTGATAGAATGAATTTTCTGAAGTAACCTTGAGTATACATATCTTCCTTATCTGAATTGATTGCTTGTGATTTCGAGGACGAAATCATATCTTAGAGGGGGAGAAATGTAAGGCCCGAGAATTTGATTACTGTAATCTGGGATTAATCTGAAATGATTTGGCAATAATTAATATGATTATTGATTTTTAATCGAGATAATTACGAAAGGGCTAACTGTAAGGTCCAAAATTAAGACGACGTAATCCAACTGCATGCGAATCTAGGATATTATGAAAAATGGAGTAATTAATTGATTTTAGCTGCTAATTAATTATGTGACGTACTTGTTTATATGCTAAATGAGATTTATTTGTCATCATGCAAAAAAAAATGTATTTTAGGAATATTCAAGTGACGATCGAGGAACGGGGACCGAGGGCTATAGAAAACGTAAAATATTTTTATTAAATAATTATTTTTAATTATTTACAAGAGTGTCGATGCTTTTTAGTATTTTGTGAAATTAAGGGTTTTGAGGTGATTTTATACGCCGGGGCGTAAATTTTATCGGTGTTGGTTTTTCAACTAAAATACGAGCTTTTTGGCAACCCGGCTAATATATTCACAAATTTTTTTAAACAAAAACCTTGTTAATATTTTATTTAAATCCTAATTTAACTAATGGGCTTAATTCTATGGCTTAATAGGCCTAAAGCCTACTTAGGTATTTAATTAGTATTTAAAGTGTAAAAGTTGCAAAACCCTACACTTTGGCACCAAAGGAAATCGGCCACCTAGTTTATTTTCTGAAAAACTCTTCCCATCACTCACACACAAACCTCACGGCACTTTGAAGGATTTTTGGTAAGGGTTTTTCGAAGGCAACAAGCAAAGTAGAAGCCGTAGTCATCTCCCGTTCTTCGTCGTCAACTGTTTTTCGTGCGTATAAAACACAAAGGCACGCCATACATCTCCTTTTCTCATCCATCATATCATATTATTGATTGAATTATTGTGTGCATGAAGAACATGAAATATTTTCAGAATTTTCGGTTTATGGCATGTATAAATGAGAAAACATGATTTTTGAATCCAATAACTTGTATATTATTTGGTTAAGGGGCTGCCATGACATAAGGAAGGATCAAGAGTGGTTTACACTTGTTTTAGAATCACACCAACTCACCTTAATCACCACCAAAAGTTACGGCAGAAACAAAACACCAAGCAGCGCGAGTTGCTGTCTTGGGTTGAGGGTTCGGGTTTTCATTGCAGGGGGTTGGGGTTGGGTTGGCTTGTTCCAGGGGCTAGCCAAGGTCACGAGGGAGTCAAGGAGGGAGTCCTAGCCAAGCTAGGACTCACGGTCAGGGCTGGGGAAGAGTCCTAGCTATGCTAGGACTCCACCCGAGAACCATGCACAAGTTGGTGCAGGGTTTACGCACAGGCCCAGGGGATGAGGGGCTCAACTCGGGGTCACGGGCTGGGCTAGGGTGGCTCACTAGGGTCCTAGCGTGGTGCATAATAATTTGGTTCAGGGGCTGGGGCGTCGGCTTAGGGTCTAGACACCAAAATCGTAGAGTCCATGAAAGCTGAAAGTCTCGGCCAGCATGGGGTTACTTATGAAGCTGTCGTTTTTGTGGTTTGGGCTGGTTTCTTGGTGAGGTTAGAGTCCAGTAGGGTACTTCAACATGTTGGGCAGGTTCTGGTTTGATATTGCTCGGGGGTAACTCGTGAAAATCGAAAGTTGGCTCGGGGTCGAAGTTTAGGTGTCGAATAGGGTATTTAAAAGAAGAAAAAAATTGTAAAACGGCTCACGGGGGTCGAGTAGGGGTCCATAAGGGCTAAAATAATATAAAACGACTAAATTTAGAATTTAGGAATTTTATATTAAAGTTTGGTATTTTTCGGAATTAAAACACCGTCAAAATAATTTAGAAAAGATAATTGAAAAAGTCTAACATTTATGCCAAATAAAATTATGAAAAAATTCACGTAAGCTTAAATAATTATTTGGGACATGTTAGAGTCCTGAAATCAAGGAAAAAGTCGAGAAGGTAAAATTTTACGTCTAGGGGTAAAACGGTCTTTTTGCACCTAGAGCATAGTAAACGTCATGGCAGTGCCCTAAATGCTATTTTTATGAAAATATGATTATTTTTAAATGTTTATGAATTATTCATGATTAAATGATGATTTTTAAAAGTCTAAGGGATTTTTATGATTTAAGAAGACATTTAAAATACATGTTGCATGCTTGGTTTCAAAAAAATGAAAAAAGTAATGATATTCATGATTTTTTTAAGTGATGCGAATGAAAAATGTTGAAGGATGTGAAATAATTGTGACTAATTTGTTAATGTTGGCGACGTCGTGAGGGTTATGGTCTCAGTGGGAGCCCGACGATCGTGTTTCCATCATTGCGAATATGTGGTAACGGATATGTGGTAACGGTTTTGTGGTAATGGAAGAATGGGAATATCGTGAGGGGAAAAGGCCCCAGATGGAGCCCATTTATGGGAAAAGGCCCTAGAAGGAGCCCCGACGATCGTATTTCTATTCGAATCATGATAGGCCAGGGCCCCGTTGACCGGTGAGAGTGTTGCTGGTGTCCCTCGCCGCCCAGTACTATGGTTTTATGTAGATGGATCCATCGACCCTCATGAGCATGATCAGGAAAGTCACAATTAACGATCTGAATTCAACAAAAGGAAAAGGAAAAGGAAAAATGTTTATGATCATGAAAAATGTTTTATGTCATGTCATGTTGAGGAAAAAGGGAAAAGGTTAAGGTTTATGATTGCATGTCATGAAAAAGTATTTTATGAAAATGTTTACGTTTAAAGTTTTATGCATCATGAAAATATTTACAAAAATGTTTATGTTTATGCATCTTCATGAAAATGATATTTTAAGTACAAATATTTTTCACCGTTATATGTTGACTGTATTACGTATTACTCGTTATCAAGATTATGGTGTGTTGAGTCTTTAGACTCACTAGGTGTGATGGATGCAGGTGGTATTGAGGGAGGACTTGATGAGTGATTTGACTGGACTGAAGGCACACATAACCCGAGGACCAGCGCTACATTTTCCGCATTATGCTTTATGATTTTATTTAAAGATTTTAAGACGATTTACTTATGCTTTTGAGAGATTTTGAGAGGTTTAGTATGGGCTTTACTTTTCAAATTTATTGCTTTTTAGGTTTGGTAATCATGCGACGATTTTATTTTATGACCATTGCACTTGATTTTTAAAATGCTAGATGGTTGGTATTTTATTTTAAGGGTTAAAATATTTTATAAAAATATTTTAGTGAAAGCCGAAAATTTTAGAGAGAGGAAAAAAAAAATTTCTAGTACTTTTAAAGCAATAAAAAGAGCAGGACGCTTCAGTTGGTATCAGAGCCAGGTTCCTGTAAAGGGTCGTGCCACCATCAGCGCCAGAAAGATCAGTCGTCAAGCCTCAAGTCGTAAGTTTTAGTTGTTTTATGTGATTCTATATGATTTAACCTGCATGACGTTATGTATATTATGTTTAGGATACCTGTTTAATAGTTTTTTTTAGTAGTATTGCCTTGCATGCTTAAAATGCTAATTAAGTCAGGATGTGTTACATGATTAGAAAACTTAGATTTAATTGCATGTTGGTTACGTTAGAATTTGGAAAACATTCAGATAAAATGCCTCCTAGACGCGTACCCGTTATCGAGAATCAGGCAGAGAACAGTGGTAATCGCCGAGGGAATAGTCAAAGAAATGCACCACCACCACCACCTCCTCCACCTGAGGATCCTGCTACTCGTGCATTAGAGGGTATGGCTCGTCTCTTCGAGCAACAGTTACAGATACAGCAGCAACAGCTACAGCTGCAGTTACAGCAGATGCAGCAGCAGCAGCCACAGCAGCCACCTAGGCCACAGGATGATATTTATGAGCAGTTCCGGAGGCTAGGGCCGAAGGAATTTTCTGGCACCACCGATCCATTTGCTGCAGAGAGTTGGATCCAATCACTCGAGGTACATTTTCGCTATCTGAACATGGGAGACGCCGACCGTGTAAGATGCACTACTTATCTGCTTAGGGACGGCGCTTCTTTATGGTGGGAAGGAGCCGAGCATGGTGTTGACCTTGCTACACTCACTTGGGCACAGTTCAAGACGAAATTCTATGAGAAATACTTTACTGCTGATGTCAGAAGCCGGATAAAGAGGGAATTTATGACCCTCCGTCAGGGAGACATATCTGTTGCTGATTTTGTGAAGAAGTTTGATAGGGGTTGCCACTTCGTACCCCTTATTGCTGGAGACGCGGAAGTAAAACTTAGGCATTTCAAGGATGGCCTAAGACCTACCATTCGGGATAAAGTTATGATGATGCGTCCGGAGAATTATGCTATGGCAGTTACTTATGCATATCAGGCTGAGCAATCCTTAAAGGACATTGACTTTGAGATTCAGCGCAAGAGGCAGCATTATCAGAATAACAATCAACCCAACAAGAAGCCAAATACGGGTCCTCCTAGACCTCAAGGGCCTCAAAAGCCCCAAGGTCAAGTCAAGAAGCCAGCGCCACCAAAGCCACAGAATCCGGGAGCACCAAAGCCTGCTGAGAGGCAACCATGCAAGGAGTGCAACCGTATACATCTTGGCAAATGCGAGTTGGGATCATATAAATGTTTCTACTGCAAGGAGGCCGGTCACAAGGCTATTGATTGCCCAAAGAGGAAAGCAGCTGCTACGGCCCGAGCTTATGTTATGAATGCCGAGGAAGCTGAGGAAGAGGCAGACACTACACTCATCAAGGGGAGGATCATCATTCTAGGCGTAGCTACCTATGCTTTGCTAGATTCAGGAGCTACACACTCTTTCATATCAGAAACCTTCATCAAAAGACTGAATATTACTCCTCAAGATATGGGTTTGGATTTCAAAGTTTCGATTCCTTCCGGTGATCAGATGCTCACATCTAAGATTGTTAAGAATCTGGAGCTTCGTTTATTCAGAGATGTTGTTCGGGCAGATCTTATTGTGCTTCCTATGCCCGAATTCGATATTATACTTGGGATGGATTGGCTATCAGCGAATGGAGCTTCGATTGATTTTCGTCAGCGATCAGTATCAATTAGGTCACTCAGTGGTAAATCTTTTGTTTTCGAGGCGGCAAGAAACCAGCAAATGCCGCACATTATCTCTTGTCTAAGTGCGAGGAAGCTTATTAAGCATGGATGTCAGGCGTATTTAGCATGTGTCACTACTACACATGAATCCATCAGCCAGAAGTTAGAAGATGTTGATATTGTGAGGGATTTTTCTAGCGTCTTTCCCGAAGACGTTTCTGGCATCCCACCCGATCGTGAAGTGGAGTTCTCTATTGACCTTATGCCGGGCACTGTTCCTATATCTAAAGCACCTTATCGTCTAGAACCCGCTGAAATGAAAGAACTAAAAGATCAAATCCAAGAACTGCTAGACAAGGGTTTTATTCGCCCTAGTTACTCTCCGTGGGGCGCACCTGTTTTGTTTGTGAAAAAGAAAGATGGTAGTATGCGTCTTTGCATCGATTATCGAGAGCTCAATAGGGTCACTATCAAAAATAAGTATCCACTGTCAAGAATTGAGGATTTATTTGACCAGTTGCAAGGAGCTTCGATGTTTTCTAAAATTGATCTGCGATCTGGATACCATCAGTTGAAAGTCAAGGAGTCTGACGTGCACAAGACAGCATTTCGCACAAGATATGGGCACTATGAGTTTATGGTCATGCCATTCGGGTTGACCAATGCGCCAGCGATCTTCATGGATCTCATGAATCGCGTATTTCAGCCGTATCTGGATCAGTTTATTATTGTCTTCATTGATGACATATTGATCTATTCCAAGAGCAGAGAGGAGCATAGTCGCCATTTGAGGACAGCACTGCAGGTATTAAGAGACAGAAAGCTATATGCAAAGTTCAGCAAGTGCGAGTTTTGGCTTGACTGAGTGGCGTTCTTAGGCCACATCATTTCTAGTGATGGCGTGGAAGTTGATCCGAGTAAAGTTGAGGCAGTAAAAGAGTGGCCAGTACCGAAGAGTGTCACCGAGATTCGCAGTTTCTTGGGAACAAAAATTACCTCTAGTGGAGTTCACTTACAATAACAGCTATCAATCATCAATAGGAATGACTCCTTTTGAGGCACTCTATGGAAGGAAGTGTAGATCTCCTATTCATTGGGACGAGGTTGGGGAAAGAAGAGACATTGGTCCAGATGTGATTGAAGAAACAGCTGAACTTGTAGTCGAGATTCGTGATAGAATGAAGACTGCACAAAGCCGACAAAAGAGTTATGCGGACAAGAGACGAAGAGACTTAGAGTTTGCAGTGGGCGATCATGTATTTGTGAAAATAGCACCCATGAAGGGTGTTATGCTCTTTGGCAAAAAGGGCAAGCTTAGTCCAAGATTTATAGGTCCGTTCGAGATTTTGGAGAGGATTGGGACACTAGCTTATAGAGTGGCATTGCCACCCGCGCTTGCAGGAGTTCACAATGTGTTCCACATTTCGATGCTGCGGAAGTACATGTCGAATCCGTCACATGTGCTTAATTATGAACCTCTTCAACTAACTCCAAATATGTCGTATGAAGAAAGACCTGTCCAGATTCTGGCTAGACAAGAAAGACGATTGCGTAACAAAGTCATTCCAATGGTCAATGTCAAGTGGCTGAATCACTCGGAAGAGGAAGCTACTTGGAAAACCGAGAGGGACTTGAAGAGTCGCTATCCGGATCTTTTCGGTAAGTTCTAATTTCGAGGACGAAATTTTATTTAAGGGGGGGAGGAATTGTAAGGTCCAAAATTAAGACGACGTAATCCAACTGCATGCGAATCTAGGAAATTATGAAAAATGGAGTAATTAATTGATTTTAGCTGCTAATTAATTATGTGACGTACTTATTTATATGCTAAATGAGATTTATTTGTCATCATGCAAAAAAAAAATGTATTTTAGGAATATTCAAGTGACGATCGAGGAACGGGGACCGAGCTGAAAAAAACGTAAAATATTTTTATTAAATAATTATTTTTAATTATTTACAAGATTGTCGATGTTTTTTAGTATTTTGTGAAATTAAGGGTTTTGAGGTGATTTTATACGCCGGGGCGTAAATTTTATCGGTGTTGGTTTTTCAACTAAAATACGAGCTTTTTGGCAACCCGGCTAATAAATTCACAAATTTATTTAAACAAAAACCTTGTTAATATTTTATTTAAATCCTAATTTAACTAATGGACTTAATTCTATGGCTTAATAGGCCTAAAGCCTACTTAGGGATTTAATTAGTATTTAAAGTGTAAAAGTTGCAAAACCCTACACTTTGGCACCAAAGGAAATCGGCCACCTAGTTTATTTTCTGAAAAACTCTTCCCATCACACACACACAAACCTCACGGCACTTTGAAGGATTTTTGGTAAGGGTTTTTCGAAGGCAACAAGCAAAGTAGAAGCCGTAGTCATCTCCCGTTCTTCGTCGTCAACGGTTTTTCGTGCGTATAAAACACAAAGGCACGCCATACATCTCCTTTTCTCATCCATCATATCATATTATTGATTGAATTATTGTGTGCATGAAGAACATGAAATATTTTTCAGAATTTTCGGTTTATGGCATGTATAAATGAGAAAACATGATTTTTGAATCCAATAACTTGTATATTATTTGGTTAAGGGGCTGCCATGACATAAGGAAGGATCAAGAGTGGTTTAAACTTGTTTTAGAATCACACCAACTCACCTTAATCACCACCAAAAGTTACGGCAGAAACAAAACACCAAGCAGCACGAGTTGCTGTCTTGGGTTGAGGGTTCGGGTTTTCATTGCAGGGGGTTGGGGTTGGGTTGGCTGGTTCCAGGGGCTAGCCAAGGTCACGCGAGAGTCAAGGAGGGAGTCCTAGCCAAGCTAGGACTCACGGTCAGGGCTGGGGAAGAGTCCTAGCTATGCTAGGACTCCACCCGAGAACCATGCACAAGTTGGTGCAGGGTTTACGCACAGGTCCAGGGGATGAGGGGTTCAACTTGGGGTCACGGGCTGGGCTAGGGTGGCTCACTAGGGTCCTAGCGTGGTGCACAATAATTTGGTTCAGGGGCTGGGGCGTCGGCTTAGGGTCTAGACACCAAAATCGTAGAGTCCATGAAAGCTGAAAGTCTCGGCCAGCATGGGGTTCCTTGTCGTTTTTGTGGTTTTGGCTGGTTTCTTGGTGAGGTTAGAGTCCAGTAGGGTACTTCAACATGTTGGGCAGGTTCTGGTTTGATATTGCTCGGGGGTAACTCGTGAAAATCGAAAGTTGGCTCGGGGTCGAAGTTTAGGTGTCGAATAGGGTATTTAAAAGAAGAAAAAAATTGGAAAACGACTCACGGGGGTAGAGTCGGGGTCCATAAGGGCTAAAATAATATAAAAAGACTAAATTTAGAATTTAGGAATTTTATATTAAAGTTTGGTATTTTTCGGGATTAAAACACTGTCAAAATAATTAAGAAAAGATAATTGAAAAAGTCTAACATTTAAGCCAAATAAAATTATTAAAAAATTCACGTAAGCTTAAATAATTATTTGGGACATGTTAGAGTCATGAAATCAAGGAAAAAGTCGAAAAGGTAAAATTTTACGTCTAGGGGTAAAACGGTCTTTTTGCACCTAGAGCATAGTAAACGTCATGGCAGTGCCCTAAATGCTATTTTTATGAAAATATGATTATTTTTAAATGTTTATGAATTATTCATGATTAAATGATGATTTTTAAATGTCTAAGGGATTTTTATGATTTAAGAAGACATTTAAAATACATGTTGCATGCTTGGTTTCAAAAAAATGAAAAACGCAATGATATTCATGATTTTTTTTAAGTGATGCGAATGAAAAATGTTGAAGGATGTGAAATAATTGTGACTAATTCGTTAATGTTGGCGACGTCGTGAGGGTTATGGTCTCAGTGGGAGCCCGACGATCGTGTTTCCATCATTGCGAATATGTGGTAACGGTTTTGTGGTAACGGAAGAATGGGAATATCGTGAGGGGAAAAGGCCCCAGAGGGAGCCCCGACGATCGTTTTTCTATTCGAATCATGATAGGCCAGGGCCCAGTTGACCGGTGAGAGTGTTGCTGGTGTCCCCCGTCGCCAGTACTGTGGTTTTATGTAGATGGATCCATCGACCCTCATGAGCATGATCAGGAAAGTCACAATTAACGATCTGAATTCAAAAAAAGGAAAAGGAAAAGGAAAAGGAAAAGGAAAAATGTTTATGATCATGAAAAATGTTTTATGTCATGTCATATTGAGGAAAAAGGGAAAAGGTTAAGGTTTATGATTGCATGTCATGAAAAAGTATTTTATGAAAATGTTTATGTTTAAAGTTTTATGCATCATGAAAATATTTACAAAAATGTTTATGTTTATGCATCTTCATGAAAATGATATTTTAAGTACAAATATTTTTCACCGTTATATGTTGACTGTATTACGTATTACTCGTTATCAAGATTATGGTGTGTTGAGTCTTTAGACTCACTAGGTGTGATGGATGCAGGTGGTATTGAGGGAGGACTTGATGAGTGATTTGACTGGACTGAAGGCGCACATAACCCGAGGACCAGCGCTACATTTTCCGCATTATGCTTTATGATTTATTTAAAGATTTTAAGACGATTTACTTATGCTTTTGAGAGATTTTGAGAGGTTTAGTATGGGCTTTACTTTTCAAATTTATTGCTTTTTAGGTTTGGTAATCATGCGACGATTTTATTTTATGACCATTGCACTTGATTTTTAAAATTCTAGATGGTTGGTATTATATTTTAAGGGTTAAAATATTTTATAAAAATATTTTAGTTAAAGCCGAAAATTTTAGAGAGAGGAAAAAAAAAATTTCTAGTAGTTTTAAAACAATAAAAAGAGCAGGACGTTTCACTAACCGAGACACGAAATGAGATAGCGTGTGAAAATGGATGTGCGAGGACAGTAGCATCGGCGCACATGCGCGACCGGATGCGCGCACATGCGCCAAACTGGCAGAAAACCTCGCGCATATACGCGGAAGATGTCGCGCATATGCGCGAAGCCTATGCGAGTGACTCCAGAGGGTCTCGCGCATATGCGCGGAGATGAGTCGCGCATATGCGCGAGGCGATGTACAGGATATGCGCGGAGACCGAGTGTCTCGCGCATATGCGCTGATTGGGGTCGCGCATATGCGCGAGACGTGTTTTATGAAGAAGTGAGCAACTTGCCTTGCATGCACGAAATATGTATGTATATATATATAAACATACAAACGGTAATCCTCAGAAGTAAAAAGAAAGAAAGGAACGGAAGAAGCAGCTTCTGATTTTGATCGAGATTTATGAAAAATCCGTCCGTCTGTTTTTGAATCCGACTTCAGTACTGTGTTCCAATCAACGCAGGCTACAACCGGACGTAAGTTTTGTTACGTTTAGACATGTTCTGAAATTATGATGTTGTCAGAATTAAATGGAATTCATATATGATGTTCTTGACATGTTAGACATCATAGAATTGAAGTCTGATTAAAGAATAGACTGTTTATGAAATTGTTATGAATTTCAGAGTTGATTTAGTTGAGATTCTATACCATAATTGTGTTATTATTCAGATTATGAGTTGTACTGATACTGGTTATGAATTCTGATATTATATCTGTGATGTTGAGATAGACGGGGTTATCGTGACTGTATTGTTATGCCGTCGAAACATCAGTAGATTGATATTGATCAGATTTAGTATTGATTTAGATTGATCAGATTCAGTAATGATTTCGATTGTATCGTGATATCGTTGATATGAATTAGATTGTGCCTTGTTTAGATATGGATCAGATTATGTATTTGTTTGAGTATTGATCAGAACAAGTCTTGAATTGATTTATATACTGATATTGTATTTATGCGATTGTCATTGCAAGACTGGTTATGGACAGATTAGACTACGAGACTTCGTCTTCGTCGGATTGAGAAGATAAAGGTATAAATAAATGTTGATTCGGGATTGCACAACTCGAGTTAGGTTTGACTTGAGTTTCCCAAAATCACATACTTTACCTTATTGCATTGATATTTGCAGATTATCAGATTGATATGTTTAGTCTATTGAATTATAGCTGAGCCAGAGTTTGCGTCTAGGGCAGATCAGCCTAGCTAGGGCAGAATCGCCGAGTCTTTGTCAGAACCGCGTAGACTCTAGACTTACGGTGTATCGATGAGCTTAGATGTAGATCGACGTCTATTGTAGACATTCGATACAGCATACCAAAGTCTAAAGTAGATCGGGATCCCTAGATTAGAATAAGAGATGAGTCGAGTCTTAGATATCGAGACTAGAACTTGATTTACAGATCCGTATTGATTTATGTTTCGTAGATTACGATTCATGTTTTATTTACAGATTGGTATTGATACATGTTATTGACTATGCTACATGTGATAAGATATAATTCATGCTTTTATGTTAATTCAGTTAACTGCATGTACACATTATTTATACTGGGATTTATTCTCACCGGAGTATCCGGCTGTTGTCTTGTTCGTATGTGTGCATGACAACAGGAGGGACAGGATCAGGGTCAAGAGGATGATGAGAGATCGAGATTAGAGTGGTGATTCCGGTCTTGGATGTAGACTTGGTTTAATACTTGAAATTTAGTAGTTAAACCTTAGACTAGTTTGAATAATTGTTGTACATTATTGTACTTTTATACTGAGATGTATATTAGTTAATTCCATTACGTTCCGCACTTACATTTTAAGAAAAGAAAAATTTTTAGACCCTGATTATCTTAATTGATAATTAAATCCCAAAGATGATTAAGAAGATGATTAGTGTCCGGGTCCCCACATTAGTCCTGGTATGATCGCACCCGACATTGAGTGGGATGTATATTCTTATATCCCTCGAGTACGTGTGGAGGAGGCGGCGATGTACAACACGCAGCACTGCTCTCGCCCAATCAGAACCATGAAGTTAAGCGTGCTAGCGCGATGGCAGATCTAGGATGGTTGACCACCCTGGGAAGTCCTCGTGTCGCGACGGTTTACGTAAATTATGGATAAAACAGTCGAAATAATTGTTTTTAATGAGTTAACCATCTCCTGAGTAATCTGCGTCATACCCTTCCGCACAGAACCGGCTCACGACAACAAAAATAGCTAAATTTTCCCAGAAAATAGAAAAAAATAAGAAGAAAAAAATAGCGAATGTAAAGCTATTATTATGCTTGAGATACAATAAAATGGAACCGGAATCGAATTTCGGAATTCCTAAATGGATTTCTCGAGGAAACAGAAGCTTAACAGAAGCGGAAAATCGTAAATTAGAGGGTCTTAGAGAATGAATTCGGCTAAAATCTCGCCAGCTCATTGCGGAGTAATGAGTCTTGTTCGTTTGCCCGTTTACAATCAAATTAGGCTTGGTCCAAATCCGGCAGTGCCCGAGCTACGTTGATTTCACATGTCTTATCTGGTCCCGATCGAGATTCAGATGATTTGAGCCAAAAAACGTCTGTCAACAAGTAATCAAAAATAGAAAAACACGAAAAAGGCGTGCAACACGAGGACTTCCGAGGGGGTCACCCATCCTATTACTGCTCTCGCCCAAGCACACTTAAATTCGGAGTTCTGATGGGATTCTGTGCATTAGTGCAGGTATGATCGCACACGAAATTGAGTGGGATGTTTATTCTTATATCCCTCGAGTACGTGTGGAGGGGGCGGCGATGGACAACACGCAGCACTGCTCTCGCCCAATCAGAACCATGAAGTTAAGCGTTCTAGCGTGGTGGCAGAGCTAGGATGGGTGACCTCTTTGGGAAGTCCTCGTGTAGCGACCGTTTACGTAAATTATGGATAAAACAGTCGAAATAATTGTTTTTATTGAGTTAACAGTCTCCGGAGTAATCTACGTCATACCCTTCCGCACAGAACCGGCTCACGACAACAAAAATCGCTAAATGTTCCCATAAAATAGAAAAAAAAAATAAGAAGATGAAAATAGCAAATGTAAACCTATTATTATGCCTGTGATACGATAAAATGGAATCAGAATCGAATTTCGGTCTTCTTAAACGGATTTCTCGTGGGAACGGATGCTTAAAAGAAGCGGAAAATCGTAAATTAGAAGGTCTTAGAGAAGGAATTCGGCTAAAATCTCGCCAGCTCATTGCGGAATAATGATTTTCGTTCGTTTGCCTGTTTAAAATCAAAATAGGCTACCATTTTGTCCAAATCCGGCAGTGCCCGGGCTACGTTGATTTCACATGTCTTATCTGGTCCCGATCGAGATTCAGATGATTTGAGCCGAAAATCGTCTGTCAACAAGTAATCAAAAATAGAAAAACACGAAAAGGGGTGCAACACGAGGACTTCCAGGGGGTCACCCATCCTAGTACTGCTCTCGCCCAAGCACACTTACTTCAGAGTTCTGATGGGATCCGTTGCATTAGTGCTGGTATGATCCCATCCGACATTGAGTGGGATGTTTATTCTTATATCTCTCGAGTACGTGTGGAGCGGGCGACGATGGACAAAACGCGGCTCTGCTCTCTCCCAATAAGAACCATGAAGTTAAGCGTTCTGGCGCGATGGTAGAGCTAGGATGGGTGACCTCCCTGGGAAGTCCTTGTGTCGCGACCGTTTACGTAAATTATGGATAAAACAGTCGAAATAATTGTTTTTAATGAGTTAACCGTCTCCGGAGTAATCTGTGTCATATCCTTCCGCACAGAACCGGCTCACGACAACAAAAATCGCTAAATGTTCCCAGAAAATAGAAAAAAATAAGAAGAAGAAAATATCAAATGTAAAGTTATTATTATGCCTAGGATACGATAAAATGGAACCGAAATTGAATTTCGAACTTCCTAAGCGGATTTCTCGAGGAAACAGAAGCTTAACAGAAGCGGAAAATCGCAAATTAGAGGGTCTTGTAGAAGGAATTCGGCTAAAATCTCTCCAGCTTATTGCGGAGTAATGAGTCTCGTTCGTTTGCCCGTATACAATCAAATTAGCCTACAATTTTGTTCAAATCCGGCAGTGCCCGAGCTACGTTGATTTCACATGTCTTATTTGGTCCCGATCGAGATTCAGATGATTTGAGACGAAAATTGTCTATCAACAAGTAATCAAAAATAGAAAAACTCGAAAAGGGGTGCAACACGAGGACTTCTCAGGGGGTCACCCATCCTAGTACTGGTCTCGCCTAAGCACGCTTAACTTCGGAGTTCTGATTGGATCCGGTGCATTAGTGCAGGTACGATCGCACTCGACATTGAGTGGGATGTATATTCTTATATCCTTCGAGTACGTGTGGAGTGGGCTGCGATGGACAACACGCGGCACTGCTCTCGCCCAATGAGAACCATGAAGTTAAGCGTTCTAGCGCGATGGCAGAGCTAGGATGGGTGACCTCCCTGGGAAGTCCTCGTGTCGCGACCGTTTACGTAAATTATGGATAAAAAAATCGAAATAATTGTTTTTAATGAGTTAACCAAATCCGGAGTAATCTACGTCATACCCTGCCGCACAGAACCGGCTCACGACATCAAAAATCGCTAAATTTTCCCAGATAATAGAAAAAAAATAAGAAGAAGAAAATAACGAATGTAAAGCTATTATTATGCCTGGGATACAATAAAATGGAACCGGAATCTAATTTCGAACATCCTAAGCGGATTTCTCGAGGAAACGTAAGCTTAACAGAAACGAAAAATCGCAAATTAGAGGGTTTTAGAGAAGGAATTCGGCTAAAATCTCGCCAGCTCATTGCGGAGTAACGAGTCTCGTTCGTTTTGCCCGTTTACAATCAAATTAGCTTACAATTTTGTCCAAATCCGGTAGTGCCCGAGCTACGTTGATTTCACATGTCTTATCTGGTCCCGTTCGAGATTCAGATGATTTCAGCCGAAAATTATCTGTCAACAAGTAATCAAAAATAGAAAAACACGAAAAGGGGTGCAACACGAGGACTTCTCAGGGGGTCACCAATCCTAATACTGCTCTCGCCAAGCACGCTTAACTTCGGAGTTCTGATGGGATCCGGTGCATTAGTGCTGGTATGATCACACCCGACATTGAATGGGATGTTTATTCTTAGATCCCTCGAGTACGTGTGGAGCGGGCGGCGATTGACAACACGCGGCACTGCTCTCGCCCAATCAGAACCATGAAGTTAAGCGTTCTGGCGCGATGGCAGAGCTAGGATGGGTGACCTCCCTGGGAAGTCCTCGTGTCGCGAAAGTTTACGTAAATTATGGCTAAAACAGTCGAAATAATTATTTTTAATGAGTTAACCGTCTCCGGAGTAATCTGTGTTGTACCCTTTCACACTGAACCAGGCTCACGACATCAAAAATCGCTAAATATTACCAGAAAATATAAAAAAAAATAAGAATAAAAAAATAGCACTAGACTTGATTGTTGTAGGTCTTGATGAGGTCGAGACCGAGGGCGGGGACCAGTGAGCTAGCTTGGGTCGGCAATAGTAGGAACCCGAGAACCTCATTTATCAGTTTATTTTTCATTTTTACGCAAACTCATTTTTATCGCGATGAATTATTTTAAGTTGTTGTTTGGAAACAGATATTTACTTCCGCTGCTATTTCGACATTTAAAACTTTTATTCCGCTGTTGAATTAAGCATTAAAACTTTTATACAGTTTATTTTATGAATGAGGCCTTTTATTTATTAAAAAAGAAAATTTCAAAATTTTCAAGTACGAATTTCGGGCCTCTACAACTGCTCTCGCCCAAGCACGCTTAACTTCGAAGTTATGATGGGATCCGGTGCATTAGTGCTGGTATGTTCGCACCCGACATTGAGTGGGATGTTTATTCCTATACCCCTCGAGTACGTGTGGAGCGGGCGGCGATGGACAACACGCGGCACTGCTCTCGGCCAATCAGAACCATGAAGTTAAGCGTTCTGGCGCGATGGCAGAGCTAGGATCGGTGAACTCCCTGGGAAGTCCTTGTGTCGCGATAGTTTACGTAAATTATGGATAAAACAGTCGAAATAACTGTTTTTAATGAGTTAACCGTTTCCGGAGTAATCTGCGTCATACCCTTCCGCACAGAACCGGCTCACGACAACAAAAATCGCTTAATGTTTCCAGAAAATAGAAAAATAAATAAGAAGAAAAAAAAAGCGAATGTAAAGCTATTATTATGCCTGGGATACGATAAAATGGAACTGGAATCGAATTTCGGAATTCCGAAGCTGATTTCTCCAGGAAACGGAAGCTTAACAGAAGCGAAAAATTGCAAATTAAAGGGTCTTAGAGAAGGAATTTGGCTAAAATCTCGCTAGCTCATTGCGGAGTAACGAGTCTCGTTCGTTTGCCCGTTTACAATAAAATTAGCCTACAATTTTGTCCAAATCTGGCAGTGCCCGAGTTACGTTGATTTCACATGTCTTATTTGGTCTCGATCGAGATTCAGATGATTTGAGTTGAAAATCGTCTGTCAACAAGTAATCAAAAATATAAAAACACGAAATGGGGTGCAACACGAGGAGTTCCCAGGGGTCACCCATCCTAGTACTGCTCTCGCCCAAGCTCGCTTAACTTTGGAGTTCTGATGGGATCCGGTGCATTAGAGCTGGTATGATCGCACCCGACATTGAGTGGGATGTTTATTCTTATATCCCTCGAGTACATGTGGAGCGTGCGGCGATGGACAACACGCGGCTCTGCTCTCGCCCAATCATAACTTTGAAGTTAAGCGTTCTGGCGCGATGGCAGAGCTAGGATGGGTGATCTCCCTGGGAAGTCCTCGTGTCGCAACCGTTTACGTAAATTATGGATAAAACAGTCGAAATAATTGTTTTTAATGAGTTAACCGTCTCCGGAGTAATGTGCGTCATACCCTTCCGCACAGAACCGGCTCACGAGATCAAAAATCGCTAAATGTTCACAGAAAATAAAAAAAAATAAGAAGAAGAAAATAGCGAATGTAAAGCTATTATTATGCCTGGGATACGATAAAATGGAACCGAAATCAATTTTCGAACTTCCTAAGCGGATTTCTCGAGGAAACAGAAGCTTAGCAGAAGCGGAAAATCGCAAATTAGAGGGTCTTAGAGAAGGAATTCGGCTAAAATCTCGCTAGCTCATTGCGGAGTAACGAGTCTCGATCGTTTGCCCGTTTACAATCAAATTAGCCTACAATTTTGTCCAAATCCGACAGTGCCCGAGCTACGTTGATTTCACATGTCTTATCTGGTCTCGATCGAGATTCAGATTATTTGAGCCGAAAATCGTCTGTCAACAAGGAATCAAAAATATAAAAACACGAAATGGGGTGCAACACGAGGAGTTCCCAGGGGTCACCCATCCTAGTACTGCTCTCGCCCAAGCTTGCTTAACTTCGGAGTTCTAATGGGATCCGGTGCATTAGTGCTGGTATGATCGCACTAGACATTGAGTGGGATGTTTATTCTTATATCCCTCGAGTACGTGTGGAGCGTGCGGTGATGAACAACACGCGGCACAGCTCTCGCCCAATCAGAACCATGAAGTTAAGCGTTCTGGCGCGACGGCAGAGCTAGGATGGGTGACCTCCCTGGGAAGTCCTCATGTCGCGACCGTTTACGTAAATTATGTATAAAACAGTTGAAATAATTGTTTTTAATGAGCTAACCGTTTCCGGAGTAATCTATGTCATATCATTCCGCACAGAACCGGCTCACGACAACAAAAATCGCTAAATGTTCCCAAAAAATAGAAAAAAAAATAAGAAGAAGAAAATTGAGAATGTAAAGCTATTATTATGCCTGGGATACGATAAAATGGAACCGGAATCGAATTTCGAACTTCCTAAGTGGATTTCTAGAGGAAACAGAAGCTTAACAGAAGCGGAAAATCGCAAATTAGAGGGTCTTAGAGAAGGAATTAGGATAAAATCTCGTCATCTCATTGCGGAGTAATGAGTCTCGTTCGTTTGCCCGTTTACAATCAAATTAGCATACAATTTTGTTAAAATCCGGCTGTGCCCGAGCTACGTTGATTTCACATGTCTTATCTGGTCCCGATCGAGATTCAGATGATTTGAGCCGAAAATCCTCTGTCAACAAGTAATAAAAAAAACACGAAAAGGGGTGCAACACGAGGACTTCCAGGGGGTCACCCAACCTAGTACTGCTCCCGCCCAAGCACGCTTAACTTCGGAGTTCTGATGGGATCCGGTGCATTAGTGCTGGTATGATTGCACCCGACATTGAGTGGGATGTTTATTCTTATATCTCTCGAGTACGTGTGGAGCGGGCGGCGATGGACAGCACGCGGCACTGTTCTCGCCCAATCAGAACCATGAAGTTAAGCGTTCTGGCGCGATGGCAGAGCTAGGATGGGCGACCTCTCTGGAAAGTCCTCGTGTCGCGACCGTTTACGTAAATTATGGATAAAACAGTCGAAATAATTTTTTTTAATGAGTTAACCGTCTCCAGAGTAATCTGCGTCATACCCTTCCGCACAGAACCGGCTCACGACAACAAAAATCGCTAAATGTACCCAAAAAATAAAAAAAAATAAGAAAAAGAAAATAGCGAATGAAAAGCTATTATTATGCCTGGGATACGATAAAATGGAACCGGAATCGAATTTCGAACTTCCTAAGCGGATTTCTTGAGGAAACAGAAGCTTAACAGAAGCGTAAAATCGCAAATTAGAGGGACTTAGAGAAGGAATTCGGCTAAAATCTTGCCATCTCATTGCGGAGTAACGAGTCTCGTTCGTTTGCCCATTTACAATCAAATTAGCCTACAATTTTCTCCAAATTCGGCAGTGCCCGAGCTACGTTGATTTCACATGTCTTATCTAGTCCCGATCGAGATTCAGATGATTTGAGACAAACATCGTATGTCAAAAAATAATCAAAAATAGAAAAACACGAAATTGGGTGCGACACGAGGAATTCCATAGGGGTCAGCCATCCTAGTAGTGCTCTCACCCAAGCACGCTTAACTTCAGAGTTCTGATGGGATCCGGTGCATTAGTGCTGGTATGATCGCACCCGACATTGAGTGGGATGTTTTTTCTAATATCACTCGAGTACATGTGGAACGGGAGGCGATGGACAACACGCGGAATTGCTCTCGTCCAATAAGAACCATGAAGTTAAGCGTTCTGGCGCGACCGTTTACGAAAATTATGGATAAAACAGTCGAAATAATTGTTTTTAATGAGTTAACTGTCTCCGGAGTAATCTTCGTCATACACTTCCGCACAGAACCGGCTCACGACAACAAAAATCGCTATATGTTCCCAGAAAAAAATAGAAAAAAAAAATAAGAAGAAGAAAATAGCGAATGTAAAGCTATAATTATGCCTGGGATACGATAAAATGGAACTGAAATCGAATTTCGAACTTCCTAAGCAGATTTTTCGAAGAAACGGAAGCTTAACAGAAGCGGAAAATCGAAAATTAGAGGGTCTTAGGGAAGGAATTCGGCTAAACTCTCGCCAGCTCATTGCGGATTAACGAGTCTCATTCGTTTGCCCGTTTACAATCAAATTAGCCTACAATTTTGTCCAAATCCGGTAGTGCCCGAGCTACGTTGATTTCACATGTCTTATCTGGTCTTGATCGAGATTCAGATGATTTGAGCCGAAAATCGTATGTCAACAAGCAATCAAAAATAGAAAAACACGAAAAGGGATGCAACACAAGGACTTCCTGGTGTCACCCATCCTGGTACTGTTCTCGCCCAAGCACGCTTAACTTCGGAGTTCTGATGGATCCGGTGCATTAGTGCTGGTATGATCGCAACCGACATTGAGTGGGATGTTTATTCTTATATCCCTCGAGTACGTGTGGAACGGGCGATGATGGACAACACGCGGCCGTTTACGTAAATTATGGACAACCTCCCTGGGAAGTCCTCGTGTCGCGACCGTTTACGTATATTATGGATAAAACAGTCAAAATACTTGTTTTTAATGAGTTAACCGTCTCTGGAGTAATCTGCGTCATACCCTACCGCACAGGACCGGTTCACGACAACAAAAATCGCTAAATGTTCCCAAAAAAAAGGAAAAAAATAAGAAGAAGAAAATAGCAAATGTAAAGCTATTATTATGCATGGGATACGATAAAATGGAAGCGAAATCGAATTTCGAACTTCCTAAGCGGATTTCTCGAGGAAACGGAAGCTTAACGGAAGCGTAAAATCGCAAATTAGAGGGTCTTAGAGAAGGAATTCAGCTAAAATCTCGCCAGCTCATTGCGGAGTAATGAGTCTCGTTCGTTTGCCCGTTTACAATCAAATTAGCCTACAATTTTGTCCAAATCCGGCAGTGCCCGAGCTACGTTAATTTTACATGTCTTATCTGGTCCCGATCGAGATTCAGATGATTTGAGCCGAAAATCGTCTGTCAACAAGTAATCAAAAATAAAAAAACACGAAAAGGGGTGCAACACGAGGACTACCCAAAGGGTCACCGATCCTAGTACTGCTTTCGCCCAAACACGCTTAACTTTGGAGTTCTGATGGGATCCGGTGCATTGGTGCTGGTATGATCGCACCCGACATTGAGTGGGATGTTTATTCTTATATCCCTCGAGTACGTGTGGAGCGGACAGCGATGGACAACACGCGGCACTGCTCTCGCCCAATCAGAATCATGAAGTTAAGCGTTCTGGCGCGATGGCGGAGCTAAGATGAGTGACCTCCCTGAGAAGTCCTCGTGTCGCGACCGTTTACGTAAATTATGGCTAAAACAGTCGAAATAATTGTTTTTAATGAGTTAACCGTCTCCGGAGTAATCTGCGTAATACCCTTCTGCAGAGAACCGGCTCACGACAACAAAAATCGCTAAATGTTTCCAGAAAAAATAGAAACAAAAATAAGAAAAAGAAAATAGCTAATGTAAAGCTATTATTATGCCTGGGATACGATAAAATGGAATTGGAATCGAATTTCTAACTTCCTAAGCAGATTTCTCGAAGAAACGGAAACTTAACATAAGCGAAAAATCGCAAATTAGAGGGTCTTAGAGAAGGAATTCGGCTAAACTCTCGCCAGCTCGTTGCGGAGTAATGAGTCTCGTTCGTTTGCCCGTTTACAATCAAATTAGCCTACAATTTGGTCCAAATCCGGCAGTGCCCGAGCTACGTTGATTTCACATGTCTTATCTGGTCCAGATCGAGATTCAGAAGATTTGAGCTGAAAATCGTCTGTCAACAAGTAATCAAAAAACAGAAAAACACGAAAAGGGGTGCAACACGAGGACTTCCCAGGGGGTCAACCATCCTAGTACTGCTCTCGCCCAAGCACGCTTAACTTCATAGTTCTGATGGGATCCGGTTCATTAGTGCCGGTATGATCGCACCCGAAATTGAGTAGGATGTTTATTCTTATATCCCTCGAGTACGTGTGGCGCGGGCGGCGTTGGACTACACGCGGCACTACTCTCGCTCAATCAGAATCATGAAGTTAAGAGTTCTGGCACGATGGCAAAGCTAGGATGATTGACCTCCCTGGGAAGTCCTCGTGTCGCGACCGTTGACGTAAATTATGGATAAAACAGTCAAAATAATTGTTTTTTATGAGTTATCCGTCTCCGGAGTAATATGCGTCATACCCTTCCGCACAGAACCGGCTCACGATAACAAAAATCGCTAAATGTTCCCAGAAAACGGAATGTAAAGCTATTATTATGCATGAGATACGATAAAATGGATCTGGAATCGAATTTCGAACTTCTTAAGCTGATTTCTCGAGGAAACGGAAGCTTAACAGAAGCGGAAAATCGCAAATTAGAGGGTCTTCGAGAAAGAATTCGGCTAAACTCTCGCCTGCTCATTGCGGAGTAATGAGTCTCGTTCGTTTGCCAGTTTACAATCAAATTAGGCTAAAAATTTGTCCAAATCCGGCCGTGCCCGAGCTACGTTGATTTCACATGTTTTATCTGGTCCCGATCGAGATTCAGATGATTTGAGCCAAAAATCGTCTGTCAACAAGTAATCAAGAATAGAAAAACACAAAAAGGGGTGCAACACGAGGACTTCCCAATGGGTCATCCATCCTAGTACTGCTCTCGCCCAAGCACGCTTAACTTCGGAGTTCTGATGGGATTCGGTGCATTAGTGCTGGTATGATCGCACCCGACATTGTGTGGGATGTTTATTCTTATATCCCTCGAGTACGTGTGGAGCGGGCGGCGATGGAGAACACACGGCACTGCTCTCGCCCAATCAGAACCATGAAGTTAAGCGTTCTGGCGCGATGGCAGAGCTAGGATGGGTGACCTCCCTGAGCAGTCCTCGTGTCGCGACCGTTTACGTAAATTAAGGCTAAAACATTCGAAATAATTGTTTCTAATGAGTTAACCGTCTCCAGAGTAATCTGCATCATACCCTTCCGCACAGAACCGGCTCACGACAACAAAAGTCGCTAAATATTCCCAGAAAATAGAAAAAAAATTAGAAGAAGAAAACAACGAATGTAAAGCAATTATTATGCCTGGGATACGATAAAATGAAACCAGAATCGAATTTCGAACTTCCTAAGCGGATTTCTCGTAGAAACGGAAGCTTAACAGAAGCGAAAAATTGCAAATTAGAGGGTCTTAGAGAAATAATTCGGCTAAACTCTCGCCAGCTCATTGCGGAGTAATGAGTCTCGTTCGTTTGCCCGTTTACAATCTAATTAGGCTACAATTTTGTCCAAATCCGGCAGTGCCCGAGCTACGTTGATTTCACATGTTTTATCTGGTCCGGATCGAGATTCAGATGATTTGAGCCGAAATTCGTCTGTCAACAAGTAATTAAAAATGGAAAAACACGAAAAGGGGTGCAACACGAGGACTTTCTAGGGGGTCACCCATCCTAATACTGCTCTCGCCCAAGCACGCTTAACTTTAGCTGAAAATCATCTGTCAACAAGTAATCAAAAATAGAAAAACACGAAAAGAGGTGCATGACGAGGACATCCCAGGGGGTCAACCATCCTAGTACTGCTCTCGCCCAAGCACGCTTAACTTCGGAGTTCTGATGGGATTCGGTGCATTAGTGCTGGTATGATCGCACCCGACATTGAGTGTGATGTTTATTCTTATATACCTCGAGTATGTGTGGCGTGGACGGCGATAGACAACACGCCGCACTGCTCTCTCCCAATCAGAACCATGAAGTTAAGCGTTCTGGCGAGATGGCAGAGCGAGGATGGGTGAACTTCCTGAGTAGTCCTCGTCTCACGACCGTTTACGTAAATTAAGGCTAAAACAATCGAAATAATTGTTTTTAATGAGTTAACTGTCTCTAGAGTAATCTGCATCATACCCTTCCGCACAGAACCGGCTCACGACAACAAAAGTCGCTAAATGTTCACAGAAAATAGAAAAAAAATAAGAAGAAGAAAAAAACGAATGTAAAGCAATAAAAACTAGAAAAACACGAAAAACGGTGAAACACGAGGACTTCCCAGGGGGTCACCCATCCTAGTACTGCTCTCGCCCAAACACGGTTAACTTCGAAGTTCTGATGGGATCCGGTGCATTAGTGCTGGTATAATCGCACCCGACATTGAGTGGGATGTTTATTCTTATATCCCTCGAGTACGTGTGGAGCGGGCGATGGACAACAGGTGGCACTGCTCTAACCCAATCAAAACCATGAAGTGAAGCGCCCTGGCGCGATGGCAGAGCTAGGATGGGTGACCTCCCTGGGCAGTCCTCGTGTCGTGACCGTTTACGTAAATTATGGATAAAACAGTCGAAATAATTGTTTTTAATGAGTTAACCATCTCCGGAGTAATCTGCGTCATACCATTCCACACAGAATCGGATCACGACAACAAAAATCGTTAAATGTTCCCAGAAAATAGAAAAAAAAAATAAGAAGAAGAAATAGCGAATGTAAAGCTATTATTATTCTTAGGATACGATAAAATGGAATCGGACTCGAATTTCAAACTTCCTATGCGGATTTCTCGAGGAAACGGAAGCTTAACAGAAGCGGAAAATCGCAAATTAGAGGGTCTTAGAGAAGGAATTCGGCTAAACTCTCGCCAGCTCATTGCGGAGTAAGGAGTGTCGTTCGTTTGCCCGTTTACAATCAAATTAGGCTACAATTTTGTCCAAATCCGGCAATACCCGACCTACGTTGATTTCACATGTTTTATCTAGTCCTGATCGAGATTCAGATGATTTGAGCCAAAATTCGTCTGTCAACAAGTTATTAAAAATGGAAAAACACGAAAAGGGGTGCAACACGAGGACTTCCTAGGGGGTCACCCATCCTAGTACTGCTCTCGCCCAAGCACGCTTAACTTCAGCCAAAAATCGTCTGTCAACAAGTAATCAAAAATAGAAAAACACGAAAAGGGGTGCATCACGAGGACATCTATGGGGGTCACCCATCCTAGTACTGATCTCGCCCAAGGACGCTTAATTTCGGAGTTCTGATGGGATCCGGTGCATTATTGCTGGTAAGATCGCACCCGACATTGAGTGGGATGTTTATTCTTATATCCTTCGAGTACGTGTGGAGCGGGCGGCGATGGACAACACGCGGCACTGCTCTCTCCCAATCAGAACCATAAAGTTAAGCGTTCTAGCGCGATGGCAGATCTAGGATGGGTGACCTCTCTGGGAAGTCCTCCTGTCGCGACCGTTTACGTAAATTATGGTTAAAACAGTCGAAATAATTGTTTTTAATGAGTTAACCGTCTCAGGAGTAATCTGTGTCATACCCTTCCGCACAGAACCGGCTCACGACAACAAAAATTGCTAAATGTTCCCAGAAAGTAGAAAAAAAAATAAGAAGAAGAAAATAACGAATGTAAAGCTATTATTATGTTTGGGATACGATAAAATGGAAACAGAATCGAATTTCGTACTTCCTAACCGGATTTCTCGAGGAAACGGAAGCTTAACAGAAGCGGAAAATGGCAAATTAGAGGGTCTTAGAGAAAGAATTCGGCTAAACTCTCGCCAGCTCATTGCGGAGTAATGATTCTCGTTCGTTTGCCCGTTTACAATCTAACTAGGCTACAATTTTGTCCAAATCCGGCAGTGCCCGAGCTAAGTTGATTTCACATGTTTTATCTGGTCCTGATCTTGATTCAGATGATTTGAGCCAAAATTCGTCTGTCAACAAGTAATTAAAAATGGAAAAACACGAAAAGGGGTGCAACACGAGGACTTCCTAGGGGGTCACCCATCCTAGTACTGCTCTCGCCCATGCACGCTTAACTTCAGCCGAAAATCTTCTGTCAACAAGTCATCAAAAATAGAAAAATACGAAAAAGGATGCATCACAAGGACATTCCAAGGGGTCACCCATCCTAGTACTGCTCTCGCCCAAGCACGCTTAACTTCGGAGTTCTGATGGGATGCGGTGCATTATTGCTGGTATGAACGCACCCGACATTGAGTGGGATGTTTATTCTTATATCCTTCGAGTACATGTGGAGCGGGCGATGGACAACACGCGGCACTGCTCTCACCCAATTAGAACCATGAAGTGAAGCGTCCTGGCGCGATGGCGGAGCTAGGATGGGTGACCTCCCTAGGCAGTCCTCGTGTTGCAATCGTTTACATAAATTATGGATAAAACAGTAGATATAATTGTTTTTAATGAGTTAACCGTCTCCGGAGTAATCTGCTTCATACCCTTCCGCACAGAACCGGCTCACGACAACAAAAATCGCTAAATGTTTCCAGAAAATAGAAAAAAAAATAAGAAGAAGAAAATAGCGAATGTAAAGCTATTATTTTGCCTGGGATACGATAAAATGAAACCAGAATCGAATTTCGAACTTCCTAAGCGGATTTCTCGAGGAAACGAAAGCTTAACAGAAGCATTAAATCGCAAATTAGAGGGTCTTAGAGAAGGAATTCGGCTAAAATCTCGCCAGCTCATTGCGGAGTAATGAGTCTCGTTCGTTTGCCCGTTTACAATCAAATTAGGCAACAATTTTGTCCAAATCAGGCAGTGCCCGAGCTACGATGATTTCACATGTCTTATCTGGTCCCGGTCGAGATTCAGATGATTTGAGCCGAAATTCGTCTGTCAACAAGTAATTAAAAATGGAAAACACGAAAAGGGGTGCAACACGAGGACTTCCTAGGGGGTCACCCATCCTAGTACTGCTCTCGCCCAAGCACGCTTAACTTCAGCCGAAAATCGTCTGTCAACAAGTAATCAAAAATAGAAAAACACGAAAAGGCGTGCAACACGAGGACTTTCCATGGGGCCACCCAACCTAGTACTGCTCTCGCCCAGGCACGCTTAACTTCGGAGTTCTGATGGGATCCGGTGCATTAGTGCTGGTATGATCGCACCTGACATTGAGTGGGATGTTTATTCTTATATCTTTCGAGTACGTGTGGAGCGGGCGGCGAGGAACAGCACGCGGCACTGCTCTCGCCCAATCAGAACCATGAAGTTAAGCTTTCTGGCGCGATGGCAGAGCTAGGATGGGTGGACCTCCCTGGGCAGTCGTCGTGTCGCGACCGTTTACGTAACTTATGTCTAAAACAGTCGAAATAATTATTTTTAATGAGTTAACCATCTCTTGAATAATCTGCGTCGTACCCTTCCGCACAAAACCGGCTCACGACAACAAAAATCACTAAATGTTCCCAGAAAATTGAAAAAAAAACAAGAAGAAAATAGCGAATGTAAGGCTATTATTATGCATGGGATACGATAAAATTGAACCGAAATCGAATTTCAAAATTCCTAAACGGATTTCAGGAGGAAACGGAAGCTTTACAGAAGCGGAAAATCGCAAATTTGAGGGTCTTAGAGAAGGAATTCGGCTAAATTCTCACCAGCTCATTGCAGAGTAATGAGTCTCTTTCGTTTGCCCGTTTACAATCAAATTAGGCTACAATTTTGTCCAAATCCGGCATTGCCCGAGCTACGTTGATTTCACATGTCTTATCTGGTCCCAATCGAGATTCAGATGATTTGAGCCGAAAATCGTCTGTCAACAAGTATTAAAAAATAGAAAAACACGAAAAGGGGTGTAACACGAGGACTTCCCAGGGGTCACTCATCCTAGTACTGCTCTCGACTAAGCACGCTTAACTTCGGAGTTCTGATGGGATCCGATGCATTAGTGCTGGTATGATCGCACCCGACATTAAGTGGGATGTTTTTTCTTATATCCCTCGAGTACGTGTGGAGCGGGCAGCGATGGACAACACGTGGCACTGTTCTCGCCCAATCAGAACCATGAAGTTAAGCGTTCTGGCGCGATGACAGAGGTAGGATGGGTGACTTCCCTAAGCATTCATCGTGTCGCGACCGTTTACGTAAATTATGGCTAAAACTGTCGAAATAATTGTTTTTAATGACTTAACCATCTCCAGAATAATCTGCGTCATACCCTTCCGCACAAAACCGGCTCACGACAACAAAAATCGCTAAATGTTCCCAGAAAATAGAAAAAAAAGAAGAAGAAAATAGCGAATGTAAAGCTATTATTATGCATGGGATACGATAAAATGGAACCGTAATCGAATTTCAGACTTCCTAAATGGATTTCTCGAGGAAATGGAAGCTTAACAGAAGCGGAAAATCGCAAATTTGAGGGTCTTTGAGAAGGAATTCGGCTAAAATCTCGCCAGCTCATTGCGGAGTAATAAGTCTCTTTCGTTTGCCCGTTTACAATCAAATTAGGCTACAATTTTGTCCAAATCCGGCAGTGCCCGAGCTACGTTGATTTCACATGTCTTATCTGGTCCCGATCGAGATTCAAATGATTTGAGCCGAAAATCGTCTGTCAACAAGTAATCAAAAATAGAAAAACACGAAAAAGGGTGTAACACGAGGACTTCCCAGGGGTCACCCTTCCTAGTACTGCTCTCGCCTAAGCACGCTTAACTACGTAGTTCTGATGGGATCCGGTGCTTTAGTGCTGGTATGATCGCACCCGACATTGAGTGGGATGTTTATTCTTATATCCCTCGAAAACGTATGGAGCGGGCGGCGACGGACAACACGCGGCACTGCTCTCTCCCAATCAGAACCGTCAAGTTAAGCGTTCTGGCGCGATGGCAGATCTAGGATGGGTGACCTCCCTGGGCAATCCTCGTGTCGCGACCGTTTACGTAAATTATGGATAAAACAGTCGAAATAATTGTTTTTAATGTGTTAAACGTCTCCGGAGTAATCTGCGTCATACCATTCCGCACAAAACCGGCTCACGACAACAAAAATCGCTAAATGTTCCCAGAAAATAGAAAAAAATAAGAAGAAGAAAATAGCGAATGTAAAGCTATTATTAAGCCTGGGATACGATAAAATGGAACCGGAATCGAATTTCGAACTTCCTAAGCGGATTTCTCGAGGAAACGAAAGCTTAACAGAAGCGGAAAATTGAAAATTAGAGGGTCTTAGAGAAAGAATTCGGCTAAACTCTCGCCAGCTCATTGCGGAGTAATGATTCTCGTTCGTTTGCCCGTTAACAATCTAGTTAGGCTACAATTTTGTCCAAATCCGGCAGTTTCCGAGCTACGTTTATTTCACATGTTTTATCTGTTCCTGATTGAGATTCAGATGATTTGAGCTGAAATTCGTCGGTCAACAAGCATTAAAAATGGAATAACACGAAAAGGGGTGCAACACGAGGACTTCCTAGGGGGTCACCCATCCTAGTACTGTTCTCGCCCAAGCACGCTTAACTTCAGCCAAAAATCGTCTGTCAACAAGTAATCAAAAATAGAAAAACACGAAAAAGGGTGCATCACGAGGACATCCTAAGGGGTCACCCATCCTAGTACTGCTCTCGCCCAAGCACACTAACTTCGGAGTTCTGATGGGATCCGATGCATTATAACTGGTATGATTGCACCCGACATTGAGTGGGATGTTTATTCTTATATCCCTCGAGTACGTGTGGAGCGGGCAGCGATGGACAACATGCGGCACTGCTCTCGCACAATCAGAACCACGAAGTTAAGCGTTCTGGCGCGATGACCGAGCTAGGATGGGTGACCTCCCTGGGCATTCCTCGTGTCGCGACCGTTTACGTAAATTATAGCTAAAACAGTCGAAATAATTGTTTTTAAATAGTTAACCATCTCCAGAATAATCTGCATCATACCTTTCCACACAGAACCGGCTCACGACAACAAAAATCGCTAAATGTTCCTAGAAAATAGAAAAAAAAATAAAAAGAAGAAAATAGCGAATGTAAAGCTATTATTATGCCTAGGATACGATAAAATAGGATAGGAATCAAATTTAAAACTTCCTATGAGGATTTCTCGAGGAAACAAAAGTTTATATAAAAGAAGCGGAAAATCGCAAATTAGAGCGTCTTAGAGAAGGAATTCGGCTAAACTCTCGCCAGCTTATTGCGGAGTAAGGAGTCTCGTTCGTTTGCCCGTTTACAATCAAATTAGACTAAAATTTTTTTAAATCCGGCAACGCCCGAGCAACGTTGATTTCAGATGTTTTATCTGGTCCCGATCGAGATTCATATTATTTGAACCGAAAATCGTCTGTCAACAAGTAATCAAAAATAGAAAAATACAAAAAGGGGTGCAACACGAGGACTTTCCAGGGGGTCACCCATCCTAGTACTGCTCTCGCCCAAGCACGCTTAACTTCGGAGTTCTGATGGGATCCGGTGCATTAGTGCTGGTATGATCGCACCGGACATTGAGTGGGATGTTTATTCTTATATCCTTCGAGTACATGTGGAGCGGGCGGCGATGGACAACACGCGGCACTGCTCTCGCCCAATCAGAACAATGAAGTTAACCGTTTTGGCGCGATGGCAGAGCTAGGATGGGTGACCTCCCTGAGCAGTCCTTGTGTCGCGATCGTTTACGTAAATTAAGGCTAAAACAATCGAAATAATTATTTTTAATGAGTTAACCGTCTCCAGAGTAATCTGCATCATATCCTTCAGAACAGAACCGGCTCACGACAACAAAAATCGCTAAATGTTAGCAGAAAATAGAAAAAAAATAAGAAAAAGAAAATAACGAATGCAAAGCTATTATTATGCTGGGATATGATAAAATAGAACCAAAATCGAATTTCAAACTTCCTAAGCGGATTTCTCGAGGAAACGGAAGTTCAACAGAAGCGGAAAATTGCAAATTAGAGGGTCTTAGAGAAAGAATTCGGCTAAACTCTCGCTAGCTCATTGCGGAGTAATGAGTCTCGTTCGTTTGCCCGTTTACAATCTATTTAGGCAACAATTTTGCCCAAATCCGGGTGTGGGGGCCCGGACGCTAATCATGTTTCTTAATCATCATTGGGACTAATTAATCAATTATAAAACATGGTCTAAATTTTTTTTTAAATGCAGAACATAGTGAAATAAAACGTATATACATCTCAGTATAAAAGTACAAGTCCTGTACCACATACATTTATTCAACTAAGGTTTAACAGCTAATATCAAGTGTCCAACCCTATCTCTAATCCAAGTCCGGAGCCTCCACTCTAATCACGATCTTTCCTCATCTCCTCGACCCTGAGCTTGTCCCACCTGTTGTCATGCACACATACAAAACAAGACAACAGGTTATCCGGTGAGAATAAATCCAAGTATAAACAATGTAAACATGCAATCATATAAAAACATATACAAAAGCATATAACAAATATCATTCACATGCAGCCAATCAACAAACATGTATGATATCAAAACTGTAAATCAACTAGTCGTATCAGACTTGACTCAAACAACGCGTCGTCTCAGACTTGACTCATTCCTAATCTAGGGATCCCGGTTTTGAATATTGAGAATTATATCGAATCTCAGTCAATAGGAATGACCGAACCCTAAACGGCATCGATATAATTCATATATCCAGTGTCTGGGCGAAACAGCCACAGAATTGACGAATCAGTCAAGGATTAAGCGAATCAGCCAATAATTAGACGAATCAGTCAGGGACTAGGCGAATCAGCCGATGACTAGGCGAATCAGCCAGTAGCTAGGCAACTCGGCCGATAGCTAGACGAATCAGTCTATGACTAAACGAATCAGTAGTCAAAACATGCAGTGGCTATAAATCAATAGACTACAAACATCAATCTCATTAACTACAAATATCAATGCAGTAAACTAGTTATGTGATTTAGGGAAACTCGAGTCAAACCTCATTCGAGTTGTGCAATCCCAACTCAACATTAATTTATACCTTTCTTTCTGTCACTCTGACTCTGTAAAAGTCTCGAACTCAAAGCCTGACAATATCAATCTGGCAATAACAATATCGAGGAGTATAATATCAATACATTACTCCAATCAAATCTGTTCTGCTCAATACTCAATCTAATTCACTATCGATGGCATAACGGTACAATATCGATATACCCAACAATATCATATTAGTCAGATATCACTTCCAATATCTCATAATCGATAACAATTCAATTCTGATATCAAATCGACTCCAAAACTACTCCGAAAATCATAACAATTTCATATGATATCTGTTCTCCAGTCCGGTTTCGATTATACAATGTCTAATATCGCAAGAACATCATATATGAATCATATCCGATTCCTTCAACATCATAATTTCAAATCATATCAAAACGTAGCAAAACTTACGTCCAGTTGAAGCCTGCGTCGATAGGAACACAGTACTGAAGTCGGATTCAAAATCGGACGGGCGGATCGTTCACAAATCACAAATCTATACTCTAAGAAATCCTCGACTCTTCCTGCTAAATTCTGAAGAAGGAAACTTATATATGTATATCTCATGCATGTAAAGATATGTGTCCCATTCTCCCTGATTTTCAGTCGGCGCTCGGGCGGTTATAAACTACCGCTCGGGCGCCGAACACTCTGCCCGGTACTCGGCTTGTTATCCATTGGCACTCGGGCGGTAATTTTCTACCGCTCGGGCGCCACAGGTTCTACCCGAATGGTATTCTTATTGAACACTGGCGCTCGGGCGGTCATTTCCTACCGCTCGGGCGCCAACAGTTCTGTCCAAACATTGTACTTTTCATATGTTTTGCCCAATCTGGTCTCGAAATGGCCCGGCTATAATCACCTCAATTCTTAATCAATAATCTCAGATTAACAGAATCAAAATCTCGGGCATTACATTTCTCCCCCCCTAAGATTTGATTTCGTCCCCGAAATCACAGGCAATCAAATTAGATATCAGAAAGAAATGTATAGCAGAAGCTGAATCAAAATACTCACATCAGTGAAATAACTCAGGAAATCTCTGTCTCATATCAGACTCAGTTTCCCAAGTAGCTTTATCGATGTCATGACGACTCCACTGAATCTTCACAAGTGGAATAGTCTTCGTTCTGAGCTACTTTTCTTTACGATCAATAATCAGAATCGGTTTTTCGAAATAGCTCAATGTCTCATTCAATTCAACTTCGTCTGGTTGAATCATATGTGAAGTATCTTGCATGTACTTCTGCCATAAAACTACATGAGAGACATCATGTATTCCGGATAATGAAAGCGGTAAAGTGAGTCGATAGGCACGATCTCCTATCTTCTCAAGAATCTCATACGGCCCAATCTATCGTGGAGACAACTCCCCTTTCTTGCCAAATCGGACAATTCATCTGAAAGGTGAAATTTTCAAAAATACTCGGTTTCCAGCCTCAAATACCAACGGTCGTCGTCGGACATTGGCATATTTGGCTTGTCTGTCTTGGGCTGCCTTCATTTTCTTCTAAATCAGCTTCACTTTTTCAGTCATATCTCTGATCATGCCAGGTCGATATCAGGAACCTCAGAGATATCATCCCAATAAAGAGGGGATCAACATTTCATTTCGTACAACGCTTCGAAAGAAGTCATTTCAATACTCGTCTGATAGCTGTGGTTGTACGATAATTCACAAATGACAATAAATCATGTCAACTAGTGCTAAAATCCAGCACTACAGTTCTTGGATATTCTCCGATATCTGGATAGTTTGCTCCGACTATCCGTCAATCTATAGACGATAGGTGAAGGAGTTTATAATATATTCTGCCAAAAATACAAAATCAACCGAAAATCATGGTATGATATAGTCAATTTTGGCATTCAATGCAGTCTAATCACTCTTCTGACATAACTCTTGATCGTCTGATCTTATCTGTACATCATCCTGTACACCTAATATATGCATATTCAAGCATTCTATCAATTATAATCATAATCACATCGCATCACAGTCTTAGGAAAATTTCGATAGTTTCGTCACCAATCCATAGAAATGTACTCTCATTTCTATTTAAGTATCAATAATCGGTATAACCCATCTCCTGGTTTCTATCTTTCTGTCTTTATCTGTAGGTAATTAGACATTCCAGTACAAACTCTGTCACATCTACTCTCATCTGTTTCTATCAACATCTTTTCAACTATCAAAATGCATACTGAATAAGTTATTGCACACTGTCTGGCAATATTTATCATTTTAAATTTGGAACATTTGGAACAACAGATTGGTTATTCATATACAAGGCAGTATTACTTACCTGATTCAAACCTAGATTCAAAACAACAGCAAGCTTCAATCAGATTCAAAACATCACTCATCGGTACTGATCTGCTAAACTCATAAACCGCAAATGTTTGACACTGATATCCACCTCGGCCAACTAATTCCGGTTTACCTCTGCTAAATTCAACAGATATATCATCTTCAGATATAACACACCCTGAATGTAATCTGTCTCAATCAGGATGCAATCTGTTTCTGATATCAAATCAAGGCTAAAATCAATCTCTCTGATTGGAATCGAATTAGAAGTCTTATCGGGGAAAACATTATTAACTTTCTTATCATTGGTAAATCAGCCAATGATAGACTCAACTTCAGTAAATCAACTGAATACATAAGGAGTCCCTCTGTTCCTTTCTGTAATAATCGAGTTATAGATAGTACGAATTATCAAAGGAATTCTCAATCTAGAATCCTTATCGTTCACTATTCATCCCTTGGCCATCTCAGGTCCGATTTTCACCATCTTCTGGAACTAATCTAGGGTAGCTCTGTACTTGGTCAGCATATCAATATCATTAATGCAGTCTCAAAACCAGACAACACTAGTACAATACAAGCTACCACACGATCTAACTCAATCTCATTCTCATCCTACTATACGATATTTTACAGAATTCACTGATATAAAAACTCTCCCCAACTAGTCAAGAGATACACTACAGTAGAATAAAGCTTCAACAGGCAATGCATGACTCAATGCAAATCATTCACAAATAAACATATGGGAAGCATCCGTATTTATCAATACAAAAGTAGGATAACTACATCAAGAACAGTTACCTGCAACATCATCATCTGGTGCTTCCTGAGCCTGCTCCTCAGTCAAAGCAAATACTCTGGCCTGCTGTCTAGGAGGCTGGCCAACTGTCTGACTTCCTCCTGGCCTCTGCTGTGACTGAGATGGTGCTGGCTGAAATGAAGGAACAGCAGCTGATCGTCTACTCCACTGTGCCGCTGATCCAGATGATTCGGCTCTCTGGGATCCTTGAGAACCCTTCTGTGGACACACTCAGGCAAAATGTCCCTGTTGTTTGCAGAAGTGGCAACTACCAAGTACTCCTTGGCATTGCTCAGTGGAATGTCTCCCTCCACAATTTCCGCAGTAAACGTCGGTATAACTCTGTTCGGAACCACTGGAGCTAGCAGAACTGCCGCCAGACTTCTCAAAATGCTTTCCTCTAGCCTTCAGAAAATCTTTCTTTCTACCACTGCTACTGTCACTCTCAAATCGGCGAGGTGGTTGCTGTGGTCTCGATTCTAGGGGAACAGATGCAGCTCCTCTCTGCCTTATCAGGCCCGCTTCAGCGCCCTTTGCTCTATTCATGGCATCAGCAAAGTTATTCGGTCGCCCTATGTTCACCAATGTAAATATATCGGGATTCAAGCCATTGATGAACTGATCAGCAACGGCTTCGTCATTTCCAGCCACATGGGGAGCAAACTTCAAAAAGGTAGAGAACTTGGTCACATATTCTTCAATGTTCAGCTGACCCTGTCTCAAATTGGCAAATTCGGCCCCCTTGTCTTTTCTGTACGACACTGGGAAAAATCTCTGATAAAACTCAGTTTTAAATACATACCAAGTAATAGTCGTACCCCGATGCTCCAAGGCCTTCTTCATCGTAATCCACCAGTTCTTTGGAACATCAAGCAACTGGTGCCCAATCAATTTAATTCGGCGCTCATCACTGTACTCCAGTGAATCAAACAGCATCTCAATGTTATCTAACCAACTTTCACACTCAACTGATGTCTCAGTACCCTTCAGTGTCGGTGGTTTGAACGACTGAAACCTTTTCAATAATGTCTCCATTGGAGTGGCTGTAACATCCATTGGAGGATTCGCTGTGCTACCCTGTTCTGGTATTCTTCGAGGAGGCATATCTGAATATCAAAAGGATTAGTAACCCCAATCCAACAAACCTGTTTCAATTCAGTCCCTCCTCCGATCATCTTACTGCTGATCAAGAATCGGTTCAAATTCGTTCCCAATAATACATATTACACAATCGAATCAGATAAGTCAAGTAACATCTATTATATAAAGCAGTAAAGCATACTAGCAATCACAAGAAAGTAAAGAAAACTCAATCTATCCCGCTCACTAGCTTCTATCTCAGTCTAAAGGATCTATCGCTCTGATACCACCTGTTGTGGGGGCCCGGACGCTAATCATGTTCTTAATCATCATTGGGACTAATTAATCAATTATAAAACAGGGTCTAAATTTTTTTTAAAATGCAGAACGTAGTGAAATAAAACGTATATACATCTCAGTATAAAAGTACAAGTCCTGTACCACATACATTTATTCAACTAAGGTTTAACAGCTAATATCAAGTGTCCAACCCTATCTCTAATCCAAGTCCGGAGCCTCCACTCTAATCACGATCTTTCCTCATCTCCTCGACCCTGAGCTTGTCCCACCTGTTGTCATGCACACATACAAAACAAGACAACAGGTTATCCGGTGAGAATAAATCCCAGTATAAACAATGTAAACATGCAATCATATAAAAACATATACAAAAGCATATAACAAATATCATTCACATGCAGCCAATCAACAAACATGTATGATATAAAAACTGTAAATCAACTAGTCGTATCAGACTTGACTCAAACAACGCGTCGTCTCAGACTTGACTCATTCCTAATCTAGGGATCCCGGTTTTGAATATTGAGAATTATATCGAATCTCAGTCGATAGGAATGACCCAACCCTAAACGGCATCGATATAATTCCTATATCCAGTGTCTGGGCGAAACAGCCACAGAATTGACGAATCAGTCAAGGATTAAGCGAATCAGCCAATAATTAGATGAATCAGTCAGGGACTAGGCGAATCAGCCGATGACTAGGCGAATCAGCCAGTAGCTAGGCAACTCGGCCGATAGCTAGACGAATCAGTCTATGACTAAACGAATCAGTAGTCAAAATATGCAGTGGCTATAAATCAATAGACTACAAACATCAATCTCATTAACTACAAATATCAATGCAGTAAACTAGGTATGTGATTTAGGGAAACTCGAGTCAAACCTCACTCGAGTTGTGCAATCCCAACTCAACATTAATTTATACCTTTCTTTCTGTCACTCTGACTCTGTCAAAGTCTCGAACTCAAAGCCTGACAATATCAATCTGGCAATAACAATATCGAGGAGTATAATATCAATACATTACTCCAATCAAATCTGTTCAGCTCAATACTCAATCTAATTCACTATCGATGGCATAACAGTACAATATCGATATACCCAACAATACCATATTAGTCAGATATCACTTCCAATATCTCATAATCGATAACAATTCAATTCTGATATCAAATCGACTCCAAAACTACTCCGAAAATCATAACAATTTCATATGATATCTGTTCTCCAGTCCGGTTTCGATTATACAATGTCTAATATCGCAAGAACATCATATATGAATCATATCCGATTCCTTCAACATCATAATTTCAAATCATATCAAAACGTAGCAAAACTTACGTCCAGTTGAAGCCTGCGTCGATAGGAACACAGTACTGAAGTCGGATTCAAAATCGGACGGGCGGATCGTTCACAAATCACAAATCTATACCTAAGGATTAAGAAATCCTCGACTCTTCCTGCTAAATTCTGAAGAAGGAAACTTATATATGTATATCTCATGCATGTAAAGATATGTGTCCCATTCTCCCTGATTTTCAGTCGGCGCTCGGGCGGTTATAAACTACCGCTCGGGCGCCGAACACTCTGCCCGGTACTCGGCTTGTTATCCATTGGCACTCGGGCGGTAATTTTCTACCGCTCGGGCGCCACAGGTTCTACCCGAATGGTATTCTTATTGAACACTGGCGCTCGGGCGGTCATTTCCTACCGCTCGGGCGCCAACAGTTCTGTCCAAACATTGTACTTTTCATATGTTTTGCCCAATCTGGTCTCGAAATGGCCCGGCTATAATCACCTCAATTCTTAATCAATAATCTCAGATTAACAGAATCAAAATCTCGGGCATTACACAGGGAGTGCCCGTGCTACATTGATTTCACATGTTTTATCTGGTCCTGATCGAGATTCAGATGATTTGAGCCGAAATTCGCCTGTCAACAAGTAATTAAAAATGGAAAAACACGAAAAGGGGTGCAACACGAGTACTTCCTAGGGGGTCACCCATCCTAGTACTGCTCTCGCCGAAGCACGCTTAACTTCGGAGTTCTGATGGGATCCGGTGCATTAGTGCTCGTATGATCGCACCCGACATTGAGTGGGATGTTTATAATTATATCCCTCGAGTACGTGTGGAGCGGGCGCCGATGGACAACACGTGGCACTGCTCTCTCCCAATCAGAACCGTCAAGTTAAGCGTTCTGGCGCGATGGCAGATCTAGGATGGGTGACCTCCCTGGGCATTCCTCGTGTCGCAACCGTTTACGTAACTTATGGTTAAAACAGTCGAAATAATTGTTTTTAATGAGTTAACCATCTCCATAATATTCTGCGTCGTACCCTTCTGCACAAAACCGGCTCACGACAACAAAAATCGTTAAATGTTCCCAGAAAATAGAAAAAAAAAGAAGAAGAAAATAGCGAATGTAAAGCTATTATTATGCCTAGGATACGATAAACCAGAAGCGGAAAATCGCAAATTTGAGGGTCTTAGAGAAGGAATTCGGCTAAAATCTCGCCAGCTCATTGCGGAGAATGAGTCTCTTTTGTTTGCCCGTTTACAATCAAATTAGGCTACAATTTTGTCCAGATCCGGCAGTGCCCGAGCTACGTTGATTTCACATGTCTTATCTGGTCCCGATCGAGATTCAGATGATTTGAGCCGAAAATCGTCTGTCAACAAGTAATCAAAAATAGAAAAACACGAAAAGGGCTGCAACACGAGGACTTCCCAGGGGGTCACCCTTCCTAGTACTTCTCTCGCCCTAGCACATTTAACTTCAAAGTTCTGATGGGATCCGATGCATTAGTGCTGCCATGATCGCACCCGACATTGAGTGGGATGTTTATTTTTATATCCCTCGAGTACGTGTGGAGCGGGCGGCGTTGGGCAACATGCGGCACTGCTCTCGCCCAATCAGAACCATGAAGTTAAGCGTTCTGGCGCGATGGCAGAGCTAGGATGGGTGACCTCCCTGGGCAGTCCTCGTGTCGCGACCATTTACGTAAATTAAGGCTAAAACAGTCGAAATAATTTGATTTTAATGAGTTAACCGTCTCCAAAGTAATCTGCATCATACCCTTCTGCACAGAACCGGCCCACGACAAAAAAAATCGCTAAATGTTCCCAGAAAATAGAAAAAAAAGAAGAAGAAAATAGCGAATGTAAAGCTATTATTATGCATGGGATACGATAAAATGGAACCGTAATCGAATTTCAGACTTCCTAAATGGATTTCTCGAGGAAACGGAAGCTTAACAGAAGCGGAAAATCGCAAATTAGAGGGTCTTAGAGAAAAAATTCGGCTAAAATCTCGCAACCTCATTGCGGAGTAATGAGTCTCGTTCGTTTGCCCGTTTACAACCAAATTAGCCTACAATTTTGTCAAATCCGGCAGTGCCCGAGCTACGTTGATTTCACATGTCTTATCTGGTCCCGATCGAGATTCAGATGATTTGAGCCGAAAATCTTCAGTCAACAAGTAATCAAAAATAGAAAAACACGAAAAGGGGTGTAACACGAGGACTTCCCAGGGGGTCACCCATCCTAGTACTGCTCTAGCCAAAGCACGCTTAACTTCGGATTTCTGATGGGATCCGGTGCATTAGTGCTGGTATGATCGCACCCGAAATTGAGTGGGATGTTTATTCTTATATTCCTCGAGTACGTGTGGAGCGGGCGGCGATGGACAACAGCGGCACTGCTCTCGCCCAATCAGAACCATGATGTTAAGCGTTCTGGCGCAATGGCAGAGCTAGGTTGGGTGACCTCTCTGGGCAGTCCTCGTGTCGCAACCGTTTACGTAAATTATGGATAAAACAGTCGAAATAATTGTTTTTAATGAGTTAACCGTCTCCGGAGTAATCTGCGTAATACCCTTCCGCACAGAACCGGCTCACGATAACAAAAATTGCTTAATGTTCCCAGAAAATAGAAAAAAATAAGAAGATGAAAATAACAAATATAAAGCTATTATTATGCTTGGGATACGATAAAATGGAACTGAAATCGAATTTCGAACTTCCTATGCGGATTTCTCGAGGAAACGAAAGCTTAACAGAAGCGGAAAATCGCAAATTAGAGGGTCTTAGAGAAGGAATTCGGCTAAAATCTCGCCAGCTCATTGCGGAGTATTGAGTTTCGTTCGTTTGCCCGTTTACAATCAAATTAGGCTATAATTTTGTCTAAATCCGGCAGTGTCCGAGCTACGTTGATTTCACATGTCTTATCTGGTCCTGATCGAGATTCCGATGATTTGAGCCGAAAATCGTCTGTCAACAAGTAATCAAAAATAGAAAAACACGAAAAGTGGTGCAACACGAGGACTTCTCAAGGGGTCACCCATCCTAGTACTACTCTCGCCCAAGCACTCTTAACTTCGGAGTTGTGGGGTCCCGGACGCTAATCGTTTTCTTAATCATCTTTAGGAGTTAATTATCAATTCAGATAATCAGGGTCTAAAAATTTTTCTTTTTAAAATGCAAGTGCGGAGCGTAATGGAATGTAATTAATATATATCTCAGTATATAAGTACAATAATGAACAACAGTTATTCAAACTAGTCTAAGGTTCAACTACTAAATTTTAAGTATTAAACCAAATCTACAATAAGTCCGGAATCACCACTCTAAACTCGTCTTCTCTCATCATCTTCTTGACCCCGATCCTGTCCCACCTGTTGTCATGCACACATACAAAACAAGACAACAGCCTGATACTCCGGTGAGAATAAATCCCAGTATAAATAATGTATACATGCAGTTAACTGAATTAACATAAAAGCATGAATTATATCTTATCACATGTAGCATAACCAAACAACATGTATCAATACCAGTCTGTAAATAAAACATGAATCGTATCTACGAAACATAAATCAATACGGATCTGTAAATCAAATTCTAGTCTCAATATCTAAGACTCGACTCATCTCTCATTCTAATCTAGGGATCCTGATCTAATTTAGACTTTGGTATGCTGTATCGAATGTCTACAATAGACGTCGATCTACATCTAAGCTCATCGATACACTGCAAGTCTAGAGTCTATGCGGTTCTGTCAAAGACTCGGCGGTTCTGCCCTAGCTAGGCTGATCTGCCCTAGACTCAAACTCTGGCTCTGCTATAATTCAATAGACTAAACATATCAATCTGATAATCTGCAAATATCAAAGCAATAAAGTAAAGTATGTGATTTTGGGAAACTCAAGTCAAACCTAACTCGAGTTGTGCAATCCCGAATCAACATTTATTTATACCTTTCTCTTCATGATCTGATGAAGACGAAGTCTTGTATGTCAATCTGTCCATACCCAGTCTGGCAATGATAAGTCACATAAATACCATATCAGTATATAACTCAATTCCAGACCCGTTCTGATCAATACTCAAATCGGTATATAATCTGATCCATATCTGAACAAGGTACAATCTAATTCATATCAATGATATCACGATACAATCGAAATCATTACTGAATCTGATCAATCTCAATCAATATTGAATCTGATCAATATCAATCTACTGATGTTTCGACAGCATAACAATACAGTCTTGATACCCCGTCAATCTCAACATCACAGATATAATACCAGAATACATAATCAGTATCCGTACAATTCAAAATTTGAATAATAACACAACTCTGATATAGAATCTCAACTAAATCAACTCTGAAATTCATAATAATTGTATAACCAGTCTATTCTTTAATCTGACTTCAATTATACAATGCCTACTGTAGCAGGAACATCATATCTGATTCATATTCAATTCTGACAATATCATAAAATCAAATCATGTCTAAACGTAACAAAACTTACGTCCAGTTGTAGCTGTCGTCGCTAGTAACACGATACAGTACTCGGATTCAAAATCAGACAGACGGAATTTGCGTGGCGTTCAATTTTCGCACATCAGGAACTTGGAGCTTCGGTTCCTCTCTTCTTCTTATTTCTGAGAATTTGACGTTGCTTATATATATATACACACATATACACGTCGCACGGTGATGGCAAGTGGCATCCTTTCGTTTTGCATGCCTCGCGCATATGCGCGCACAAGGTCGCGCATATGCGCCTGGCTTTCTGCCCGGCACCTTGTGGTTTATCCTCTCGCGCATATGCGCGACATTTCTCGCGCATATGCGCGAGATGTTCTGTCTCGCACATTCCCTTACTCGCGCATATGCGCGCCTTCCGCCGCGCATGTGCGCCGAACTCTCTGGACGTTCCGCGCATATGCGCGCATTCAAGCCGCGCATGTGCGCCGATTATATTCTTCACACCTAATGTGATTCCTTCTTTCGGCTCTCCCGATCTGATCCGTTCCGTCTATAATCATCTTTAAATAAATAAATAAATCATTTCAGATTAATCTCAGATTACAGTAACAAAATCTCGGGCCTTACATTTCTCCCCCTCTTAGATCGGAGTTCGTCCTCGAACTCGCAAGTAATCAATTCAGATATATCAGAAAAATGTATAGAGAGTTTAAATCAGAAACTCATCTCAATGAATCTATTCTGAAATCTCAATCTCATATCAGATTCTGTCTTTCAAATAATATCTTTGCTATTTTGAAAATCTTACTGTGTTTTCAACAACAAAATAATTTTCATTTTCTTCTGAATCAGTTCCATTTTTCTTGCTCTATCTCAGACTGTATTAGATCTTATCTCAGATATCTTTGAGTCATTATCCTTATACGCAGGAAATCTGCAGTTCTCATTGGACCAGAATGCACAAAGTAATAATGTTTCGTTTTCACTAGTGCTAACATCCAGCACTACGGCTCTATAAATAACTTCCCATATCTGGATAGTATAGAAAAAAGTTCGTGGTATATTCTGCCACAAGCACAAAATCAAGCAAAATCACAATCTGATATACTCTACTTCGGCATTCTAGTTATTCTGACCACTTTTCTGACATCGATCTGTGTCATTTGGTCATGTTTGTACGTTATCTGGTACAAACTAATAGATATAGATTGAACAATTTGTCAATCACAATCACATTACACCACAATCTGGAAAGTATTGCAGTGATCTCATTACGGAATTCATCGAAGTATACTCCCCATGTCTAGTCAGAAATATACAAATTCTGTAATAAATCTTTTGATTTCTATCTTTCTGTCTTCATTTATTGGCAATTCAGACATTTTAGTACAAGTTCTGCCAACATTTCAGTACCAATTCTGTCACAACTGATTTAATCTGTCTATATAAAAACTATCTGTTCGAATTATCATATACTTTCTGTTACCTGAACGACTACTGAATCCATTTCTGTGCGCTTCTGACCCTATATGTCATTTTCAATTCGAACTATTTGGTATAAACAATCAGTTAATAATATAAATTAAAGAAAAATACCTACCTGGTATTCGGTTCTGATTATCGATATCAAATTCTGTTGTACAATTCTAAAACATTTGACATTACAAGATAATCATTTTCATACAGTAAAAATCACATATCTGTCACCCTGATCGATGCTCTGCTCTGATTATTGAAATTAAGTTCTGGACATTATGATTATATTTCTGAACTGCTGTAATTCTTGAATTCAGTTCTGATTCGGTTTGAATAATCTATATCAAACACTGACTCAGAATAACCGTACTATCAAATCCGATTCGGAATATCAATAATCTATACTGATCTAGAAGCTAACAATTCTCAAGCAGTTCAAAACATACTCGGATAATACAATCTGCCCACTCTGACAAAATAAATTCTCTGATATTTCTGATATCGGTATCGTTCTCAGTCACTGATCACAATTTTAACTGTGTCAAGAAAAATCGGTATACTAACTTCAGATATCGCATACTCTGAATACAATTTGTTTCAAGCAGAATTCATATCTGAAAAATTTCTGTATACAATAATCACATTTCTCAGAATATCCCATTCAATCTTCAGTTATTCGATTCAATCAATCAGATGCTGCGAATATATCAAAATATCATAGATACAACGAGCATGAAATCATCAGAATATCTCTGAACATACTGAAATATGCCAAAGAGAAACAATAAATCAGATGTAACTCCTGGTCGGTACTCTTCTACTGATCTTTTAATTCTTTCAATTCATTCAGTGTCATTCTGGACATTCAATATCATTCTGTACTGAATTCTAAAACAATAAACAGTATCTGGTCTCAATTCAATTCTGAAATCTATCTTTCTGATATAAAGCAAATCTGAAATCTTATCTGGGCAAACATCAGCTAACTCGTACATCATTGGCAAATCTGCCAATGCTAGACTCGATTTCAGTATGTCTACTGAATACATAAGGATGCCATCTGCTCCTTTCTGCAACAATCGAGTCCCTAGACAACATAAATATCAAAGGAATTCTGAATCTAGAATCCTTACCGTGAAATCTCTACTCATCAGCCATATCTGGTCTGAATCTTATACTCTCCTGAAAGGAATCTATAATAGTTCTGTACTTGTTCAGCATATTAATGTCAATCATGCAATCAAATCAGAAAACACAAGTACATCATAATTTAACTCGATCTCATTCTCATCTTACTGTAGTATACAATATATCACAGAAATCTCTGATATCAATTTTTCTTTCCCAGAAGGTACAAAAATTAATACTACCGCAATACAGACCCAACAGGTACCGTATATATCAATGCAACTAAGTCAGAGACAATTGTAAGAAATGCATTAATATATATCAATACATATGCAATATAATCATAAAAGAACAGTACTTGCCACTATGTCATCAAGTGCCTCTTGGGTCTGTTCCTCGGTCACTACCACCAGATGGTCTAGCTCTCTGAAATCTGCGGGAATCTCTCTGGGGACAAACTCTAGCAAAGTGTCCCGGCTGTCGGCAGATACGACAACTACCAGTCACTCCCTAGCATTGCCCTGTGGAATGTCTCCCTCCGCAAATCCTGCAATACACTCCAGTATAACTTGAGCTGGAACCACTGGAGCTAGTTGAACCGCTCAGTCCGCTCCTTAACTTCTTGAATGGTTTCTTTCGAGCTTTCAGCAAATCTTGCTTTCCACTCGTGCTGCCGCGATCAAATCGGAGAGGGGATTGCTATGTCTGGGGTTGCATCGCACACACCCTTTTTAGTTGTCTAATCAGACTCGCCTCCGCTCTCTTCGCTTTACTCAAGGCATCAGAAAAATGATAAGGTCGCTGCATATTCATCAATGCAACTATCTCCGAGTTCAATCCTCTAATGAATTGATCCGCTACAGCTTCATCATTTCCAATTACATTAGGAGCAAAACGCAGTAGAGTAGAGAATTTAGCAACATATTCTTCAATATTCAGTTGACCTTGTCTCAAGTTCTCAAACTCTGCTTTCTTGTCCTCTCGGTACGAAACTGAGAAAAATCTTCGATAAAATTCAGTTCTGAATATTTCCCACGAAATCACTGTACCTCTCTGTTCTAGCATTCTTTTACTTGTAATCCACCAACTCCTGGCAGTCTCTCGTAACTAGTGGAATATCAGTTTAATTCTCTGCTCATCTGAATAATTAAGTAAATCAAACAGTATTTCTATGTCATCAAACCAGTTCTCACAATCTTCAGACGTTTCGGTACCACTCAGGATCGGCGGCTGAAATACTTGAAATTCTTTCAACTGTATTTCCATCTGAGTTTCTGATACATCTATCTGTTCAGTCGAAGTACTACCCCTTTCTGGAATTTTCCGTGGAGGTATATCTGCTTATCAAAACATTAGTACTCAAATACTACAAATCTGTTCCAAATCTTTCTCTGATCATCTTACTGCTGATCATGAATCAGATCTGATTCATACTCAATAATACATAATACCAACTCAAATCAGATAATCAGGTAACCATGTATTTCGAAGCAGTAAAGCATAATGTCATGCTAGCATACGCAATGTCGTTCAACATTAAAATAATTCTCATGCTAGCAATCACATGCAAGGAAAGAAAACTCAATCTATCTACCCCGCTCATTCTCTTCTATCTCAGTCTAAAGGATCTATCGCTCTGATACCACCTGTTGTGGGGTCCCGGACGCTAATCGTTTTCTTAATCATCTTTAGGAGTTAATTATCAATTCAGATAATCAGGGTCTAAAATTTTTTCTTTTTAAAATGCAAGTGCGGAGCGTAATGGAATGTAACTAATATATATCTCATTATATAAGTTCAATAATGAACAACAGTTATTCAAACCAGTCTAAGGTTCAACTACTAAATTTTAAGTATTAAACCAAATCTACAATAAGTCCGGAATCACCACTCTAAACTCGTCTTCTCTCATCATCTTCTTGACCTCGATCCTGTCCCACCTGTTGTCATGCACACATACAAAACAAGACAACAATCGGATACTCCGATGAGAATAAATCCCAGTATAAAAATGTATACATGCAGTTAACTGAATTAACATAAAAGCATGAATTATATCTTATCACATGTAGCATAATCAAACAACATGTATCAATACCAGTCTGTAAATAAAACATGAATCGTAATCTACGAAACATAAATCAATACGGATCTGTAAATCAAATTCTAGTCTCAATATCTAAGACTCGACTCATCTCTCATTCTAATCTAGGGATCCTGATCTAATTTAGACTTTGGTATGCTGTATCGAATGTCTACAATAGACGTCGATCTACATCTAAGCTCATCGATACACCGTAAGTCTAGAGTCTACGCGGTTCTGTCAAAAACTCGGCGGTTCTGCCCTAGCTAGGCTGATCTGCCCTAGACTCAAACTCTGGCTATGCTATAATTCAATAGACTAAACATATCAATCTGATAATCTGCAAATATCAATGCAATAAAGTAAAGTATGTGATTTTGGGAAACTCAAGTCAAACCTAACTCGAGTTGTGCAATCCCGAATCAACATTTATTTATACCTTTCTCTTCACGATCTGATGAAGACGAAGTCTTGTATGTCAATCTGTCCATACCCAGTCTAGCAATGACAAGTCACATAAATACCATATCAGTATATAACTCAATTCAAGACCCGTTCTGATCAATACTCAAATCGGTATATAATCTGATTCATATCTGAACAAGGTACAATCTAATTCATATCAATGATATCACGATACAATCGAAATCATTACTGAATCTGATCAATCTCAATCAATACTGAATCTGATCAATATCAATCTACTGATGTTTCGACAGCATAACAATACAGTCTTGATACCCCGTCAATCTCAACATCACAGATATAATACCAGAATACATAATCAGTATCCGTACAATTCAAAATTTGAATAATAACACAACTCTGATATAGAATCTCAACTAAATCAACTCTGAAATTCATAATAATTGTATAACCAGTCTATTCTTTAATCTGACTTCAATTATACAATGCCTACTGTAGCAGGAACATCATATCTGATTCATATTCAATTCTGACAATATCATAAATTCAAATCATGTCTAAACGTAACAAAACTTACGTCCAGTTGTAGCTGTCGTCGCTAGTAACACGACACCGTACTCGGATTCAAAATCAGACAGACGGAATTTGCGTGGCGTTCAATTTTCGCACATCAGGAACTTGGAGCTTCGGTTCCTCTCTTCTTCTTATTTCTGAGAATTTGACGTTGCTTATATATGTATATATACATATACACGTCGCACGGTGATGGCAAGTGGCATCCTTTCGTTTTGCATGCCTCGCGCATATGCGCGCACAAGGTCGAGCATATGCGCCTGGCTTTCTGCCCGGCACCTTGTGGTTTATCCTCTCGCGCATATGCGCGACATTTCTCGCGCATATGCGCGAGATGTTCTGTCTCGCACATTCCCTTACTCGCGCATATGCGCGCCTTCCGCCGCGCATGTGCGCCGAACTCTCTGGACGTTCCGCGCATATGCGCGCATTCAAGCCGCGCATGTGCGTCGTTTATATTCTTCACACCTAATGTGATTCCTTCTTTCGGCTCTCCCGATCTGATCCGTTCCGTCTATAATCATCTTTAAATAAATAAATAAATCATTTCCGATTAATCTCAGATTACAGTAACAAAATCTCGGGCCTTACAAGAGTTCTGATGGGATCCAATGCATTAGTGCTGGTATGATCGCACCCGACATTAAGTGTGATGTTTATTTTTATATCCCTCGAGTACGTGTGGAGCGGGCGGCGATGGACAACACGCGGCACTTCTCTCTCCCAATCAGAACCACGAATTTTAGCGATCTAGCGCGATGGTAGAGCTCGGATGGGTGACCTCCCTAGGCAGTCCTCGTGTCGCAACCGTTTACGTAAATTAAGGCTAAAACAGTCGAATTAATTGTTTTTAATGAGTTTACCATCTCCAGAGTAATCTGCATCATACCCTTCCGCACAGAACCCGCTTACGACAACAAAAATCGCTAAATATTCCCAGAAAATAGAAAAAAAATAAGAAGAAAATAACGAATGTAAAGCTATTATTATGCCTGGGATACGATAAAATAGATCCAGAATCGAATTTCGAACTTCCTAAACGGATTTCTCGAGGAAACGGAAGTTTAACAGAAGCGAAAAATCGCAAATTAGAGGGTCTTAGAGATGGAATTCGGCTAAAATCTCGCAACCTCATTGCGGAGTAATGAGTCTCGTTCGTTTGCCCGTTTACAATCAAATTAGACTTCAAATTTTCCCAAATCCGACAGTGCCCGAGCTACGTTGATTTCACATGTCATATCTGGTCCCGATCGAGATTCTGATGATTTGAGCCGAAAATCGTCTGTCAACAAGTAATCAAAAATAGAAAAACACGAGAAGGGGTGTAACACGAGGACTTCCCATGGGGTCACCCATCCTAGTATTGCTCTCGCCCAAGCACGATTAACTTCGGAATTCCGATGGGATCCGGTGCATTAGTGCTGGTATGATCGCACCCGACATTGAGTGGGATGTTTATTCTTATACCCCTTGAGTACGTGTGGAGCGGGCGGCGATGGACAACACGCGGCACTGCTCTCGCCCAATCAGAACCATGAAGTTAAGCGTTCTGGAGCGATGAAAGAGCCAGGATGGGTGACCTCCCTGGGCATTCCTCGTGTCGCGACCGTTTACGTAAATTATGGATAAAACAGTCTAAATAATTGTTTTTAATGAGTTAACCGTCTTCGGAGTAATCTGCATCATACCCTTCCGTACAGAACCGGCTCACGTCAACAAAAATTGCAAAATGTTTCCAGAAAATAGAAAAAAATAAGAAAAAGAAAATAGCATATGTATAGCTATTATTTTGCTTGGGATACGATAAAATTGAACCGGAGTAATGAGTCTCGTTCGTATGCCCGTTTACCATCAAATTAGGATACAATTTTGTCCTAATCCGGCAGTGCCCGAGCTACGTTGATTTCACATGTCTTATCTGGTCCCGATCAAGCTTCTGATGATTTGAGCCGAAAATCTTCTGTCAACAAGTATTTTAAAAATAGAAAAACACGAAAAGGGTGCAACACGAGGACTTCCCTGGGGTCACCCATCCTAGTATTGCTCTCGCCCAAGCACGCTTAACTTCGGAGTTCTGATGGGATCCGATGCATTAGTGCTGGTATTATCGCACCCTACAATCAGTGAGATGTTTATTCTTATATCCCTGGAGTACGTGTTGAACGGGCGGCGTTGGAAAACACGCGGCACTGCTCTCGCCCAATCAGAACTATGAAGTTAAGCGTTCTAGTGCGATGGCAGAGCTAGGATGGGTGACCTCCCTGGGCAGGCCTCGTGTCGCGTCCGTTTAAGTAAATTATGGATAAAACAGTCGAAATAATTGTTTTTAATGAGTTAACCGTCTCCGGAGTAATCTGCGTCATACCCTTCCGTACAGAACCGGCTCACGACAACAAAAATCGCTTAATGTTCCCATAAAATAGAAAAAAAATAAGAAGAATAAAATAACGAATTTCGAACTTCCTATGCGGATTTTTCGAGGAAACAAAAGCTTAACAGAAGCGGAAAATCGCAAATTAGAGGGTCTTAGAGAAGGAATTCGGCTAAAATCTCGCCACCTCGTTGCGGATTAATAAGTTACGTTGATTTCACATGTCTTATCTGGTCCCGATCGAAATTCCGATGATTTGAGCCGAAAATCGTTTGTCAACAAGTAATCAAAAACAGAAAAACACGAAAAGGGGTGCAACACAAGGACTTCCCAAGGGGTCACCCATCCTAGTACTGCTCTCGCCCAAGCACGCTTAACTTCGGAGTTCTGATGGAATCCGGTGCATTAGTGCTGGTTTGATCGCCCCCCGACATTGAGTGGGATGTTTATTTATATATCCCTCGAGTACGTGTGGCGCGGGCGAAGATGGACAACACGCGGCACTGCTCTCGCCCAATCAGAACCATGAAGTTAAACGTTCTGGAGTGCTGGCAGAGCTAGGAAGGGTGACCTCCCTAGGCATTCCTCGTGTCGCGACCGTTTACGTAAATTATGGATAAAAAAGTCAAAATAATTGTTTTTAATGAGTTAACCGTCTCCGGAGTAATCTTCGTAATACCCTTCCGCACAGAACCGGCTCACGACAACAAAAATCGCTAAATGTTCCCAGAAAATAGAAAAAAAAAAGAAGAAGAAAATAGCGAATGTAAATCTATTATTATGCCTGGGATACGATAAAATAGAACCGAAATCGAATTTCGAACTTCCTAAGCGGATTTCTACAGGAAATGGAAACTTAACAGAAGCGGAAAATCGCAAATTAGAGGGTCTTAGAGAAAGAATTCGGCTAAAATCTCGTCAGCTCATTGCGTAGTAATGAGTCTCGTTCGTTTGCCCGTTTACAATCAAATTAGCCTACAATTTTGTCCAAATCCGGCAGTGCCCGAGCTACGTTGATTTCACATGTCTTATCTTGTCCCGATCGAGATTCAGGTGATTTGAGCCGAAAATGTTCTGTCAACAAGTAATAAAAAATAGAAAAACACGAAAAAGGGTGCAACACGAGGACTTCCCTGGGGGTCACCCATCCTTGTACTGCTCTCGCCCAAGCACGCTTAACTTCCGAGTTCTGATGGGATCCGGTGCATTAGTGCCGGTATGATCGCAACCGACATTGAGTGGGATGTTTATTTTTATATCCCTCGAGTACGTGTGGAGCGGGCGGCTATGGACAACACGCGGCACTACTCTCGCCAATCAGAACCATGAAATTAAGCGTTCTAGCGAGATGGCAGAGCTAGGATGGGTGACCTCCCTGGGCAGTCCTCGTGTCTCGACCATTTACGTAAATTAAGGTTAAAACAGTCGAAATAATTGTTTTTAATGAGTTAACCGTCTCCAGAGTAATCTGCATCATACCCTTCCGCACAGAACCGGCCCACGACAAAAATAATCGCTAAATGTTCCCAGAAAATAGAAAAAAAATAAGAAGAAGAAATAGCGAATGTAAAGCTATTATTATGCCTGGGATACGATAAAATGGAACCGGAATCGAATTTCGAAATTCCTAAGCGGATTTTTCGAGGAAACGGAAGCTTAACAGAAGCGGAAATCGCAAATTCGAGGGTCTTAGAGAAGGAATTCGGCTAAAATCTCGCCACCTCGTTGCGGAGTAATGTGTCTCGTTCGTTTGCCCGTTTACAATCAAATTAGCCTACAATTTTGTCCAAATCCGGCAGTGCCTGAGCTACGTTGATTTCATATGTCTTATCTGGTCCCGATCGAGATTCAGATGATTTGAGCCGAAAATCTTCTGTCAACAAGTATCAAAAATAGAAAAACACAAAAAGACGTGCAACACGAGGACTTCCCAGGGTGTCACCCATCCTAGTACATCTCTCGCCCATGCACGCTTAACTTCGGAGTTCTGATGGGATCCGGTGAATTAGTGCTGGTATGATCGCCCCCGACATTGAGTGGGATGTTTATTCCTATATCCCTCGAGTACGTGTGGAGCGGGCGTCGATGGACAACACGCGGCACTGCTCTCGTCCAATCAGAACCATGAAGTTAAGCGTTCTGGCGCGGTGGCAGAGCTAGGATGGGTGACTTCCCTGGGCAGTCCTTGTGTCGCGACCGTTTACGTAAACTATGGATAAAACAGTCAAAATAATTGTTTTTAATGAGTTAACCGTCTCCGGAGTAATCTACGTCATACCCTTCCGTACAGAACTGGCTCACGACAACAAAAATCGCTAAATGTTCTCAGAAAATATAAAGAAATAAGAAGAAAAAAATAGCGAATAGAAAGCTATTATTATGCTTGGGATACGATAAAACGGAACCGGAATCGAATTTCGAACTTCCTAAGCGGATTTCTCAAGGAAACGGAAGCTTAACAAAAGCCGAAAATCGCAAATTAGAGGGTCTTAGAGAAGGAATTCGGCTAAAATCTCACCACCTCATTGCGGAGTAATGAGCCTCGTTCGTTTTTCCCGTTTACAATCAAATTAGCCTACAATTTTGTCCAAATCCGGCAGTTCCCGAGCTACGTTGATTTCACATTTCTTATTTGGTCCCGATCGAGATTTAGATGATTTGAGCCGAAAATCGTCTGTCAACAAGTAATCAAAAATTGAAAAACACGAAAAGGGGTGCAACACGAGGACTTCCAAGGGGTCACCCATCCTAGTACTGGTCTCGCCCTAGCACACTTAACTTCGGCGTTCTGATGGGATCCGGTGCATTAGTGCTGGTATGATCGCACCCGACATTGAGTGGAATGTTTATTCTTATATCCCTCGAGTACGTGTGGAGCGGGCGTCGATGGATAACACGCGGCACTGCTCTTGCCCAATCAGAACCATGATGTTAAGCGTTCTGGCGCAATGGCAGAGCTAGGTTGGGTGACCTCTCTCGGCAGTCCTCGTGTCGCGATCGTTTACGTAAATTATGGATAAAACAGTCGAAATAATTGTTTTTAATGAGTTAACCGTCTCCGGAGTAATCTGCGTCATACCCTTCCGGACATAACTGGCTCACGACAACAAAAATCGCTAAATGTTCCAAGAAAATATAAAAAAATAAGAATAAAAAAATAGCGAATGGAAAGCTATTATTATGCTTGAGATACGATAAAATGGAACCAGAATCGAATTTCGAACTTCCTAAGCGGATTTCTCAAGGAAACGGAAGCTTAGCAGAAGCGGAAAATCGCAAATTAGAGGGTCTTAGAGAAGCAATTCGGCTGAAATCTAACCACCTCATTGCGTAGTAATGAGTCTCGTTCGTTTGCCCGTTTACAATCAAAATGGCCTTCAATTTTGTCCAAATCCGGCAGTGCCCGAGCTACGTTGATTTCACATGTCTAATCTGGTCCCGATCAAGATTCAAATGATTTGAGCCGAAAATCGTCTGTCAACAAGTAATCAAAAATAGAAAAACACGAAAAGGGGTGCACAACACGAGGACTTCCCAGGGGGTCACCCTTCCTAGTACTGCTCTTGCCCAAGCACGCTTAGTTTCGGAGTTCTGATGGGATCCGGTGCATTAGTGCAGGTATGATCGCACCCGACATGGAGTGGGATGTTTATTCTTATATCCCTCGAGTACGTGTGGAGCGGGCGGCGATGGACAACACGCGGCACTGCTCTCGTCCAATCAAAACCATGAAGTTAAGCGTTCAGGCGCGATGGCAGAGCTAGGATGGGTGACTTCCCTGGGAAGTTCTCGTGTCGCCATCGTTTACGTAAATTATGGATAAAACAGTCAAAATAATTGTTTTTAATGATTTAACCGTCTCTGGAGTAATCTAAGTCATATCCTTCCGCGTAGAACCGGTTCACGACAACAAAAATCCCTAAATGTTCCTAGAAAATAGAAAAAAATAAGAAGAAGAAAATAGCGAATGTAAAGCTATTATTATGCCTAGGATACGATAAAATGAAACCGGAATAGAATTTCGAACTTCTAAGCGGATTTCTCGAGGAAACGGAAGCATAACAGAAGCGAAAAATTGCAAATTAGAGGGTCTTAGAGAAGGAATTCAGCTAAATTCTCGTCAGCTCATTGCGGAGTAATGAGTCTCGTTCGTTTGCCCGTTTACAATCCAATTAGGCTACAATTTTGTCCTAATCCGGCAGTGCCCGAGCTACGTTGATTTCACATGTCTTATCTGGTAGCGATCCAGATTCAGATGATTTGAGCCGAAAATCGTCTGTCAACAAGTAATCAAAAATTAAAAAACACGAAAAGACGTGCAACACGAGGACTTCCCAGGGGGCCACCCATCCTAGTACTGCTCTCGCCCAAGCACGCTTAACTTCGGAGTTCTGATGGGATCCCGTGCATTAGTGCTGGTATGATCGCACCCGACATTGAGTGGGATGTTTATTCTTATATCCCTACAGTACATGTGGAGCGGGTGACGATGGACAACACGCGGCGTTGCTCTCGCCCAATCAGAACCATGAAGTTAATCGTTATGGCGCGATGGCGGAGCTAGGATGGGTGACTTCCTTGGGCAGTCCTTGTGTCGCGACCGTTTACGTAAACTATGGATAAAATAGTCAAAATAATTGTTTTTAATGAGTTAACCGTCTCCGAAATAATCTGCGTCATACCCTTCCGCACAGAACTGGCTCACGACAACAAAATTCGCTAAATGTTCCCAGAAAATATAAAAAAATAAGAAGAAGAAAATAGCGAATGGAAAGCTATTATTATGCTTGAGATACGATAAAATGGAACTGGAATCGAATTTCGAACTTCCTAAGCGGATTTCTCAAGAAAACGGAAGCTTAACAGAAACGGAAAATTGCAAATTAGAGAGTCTTAGGGAATGAATTCGGCTAAAATCTCGCCAGTTCAATGCGAAGTAATGAGTCTCGTTCGTTTTCCCGTTTACAATCAAATTACCCTACAATTTTGACTAAATCCGACAGTGCTCGAGTTATGTTGATTTCACATGTCTTATCTGGTCTCGATCGAGATTCAGATGATATGAACCGAAAATCGTCTGTCAACAAGTAATAAAAATAGAGAAACACGAAAAAGGGTGCAACCACGAAGACTTCCCAGGGGGTCACAAATCCTAATACTGCTCTAGCCCAAACATGCTTAAATTTGGAGTTTTGATGGGATCCGGTGCATTAGTGCTGGTATGATCGCACCCGACATTGAGTGGGATGTTTATTCTTATATCCCTCGAGTACGTGTGGCACGGGCGGAGATGGACAACATGCAGCACTGCTCTCGCCCAATCAGAACCATGAAGTTAAACGTTCTGGCGTGATGGCAGAGCTAGGATGGGTGACCTCCCCGGGAAGTCCTCGTGTTGCTACCGTTTACGTAAATTATGGATAAAACAGTCGAAATTATTCTTTTTAATGAGATAACCGTCCCCGGAGTAATCTGCGTCATACCCTTCCGCACAGAACCGGCTCACGACAAAAAAAATCGCTAAATGTTCCCAGAAAATAGAAAAAAATAAGAAGAAGAAAATAGCGAATGTAAAGCTATTATTATGCCTGGGATACGATAAAATGGAACTGGAATAGAATTTCGAACTTCTAAGCGGATTTCTCGAGGAAACGAAAGCTTAACAGAAGCAGAAAATCGCAAATTAGAGGGTCTTAGAGAAGGAATTCGGCTAAATTCTCGCCAGCTCATTGCGGAGTAATGAGTCTCGTTCGTTTGCCCGTTTACAATCAAATTAGGCTACAATTTTGTCCTAATCCGGCAGTGCCCGAGCTAGGTTGATTTCACATGTCTTATCTGGTCTCGATCGAGATTCAGATGATTTGAGCCGAAAATCGTCTGTCAACAAGTAATCAAAAATTGAAAAACACGAAAAGGGGTGCAACACGAGGACTTCCAAGGGGTCACCCATCCTAGTACTGGTCTCGCCCTAGCACACTTAACTTCGGCGTTCTGATGGGATCCGGTGCATTAGTGCTGGTATGATCGCACCCGACATTGAGTGGAATGTTTATTCTTATATACCTCGAGTACGTGTGGAGCGGGCGGCGATGGACAACACGCGGCACTGCTCTCGCCCAATCAGAACCATGAAGTTAAGCGTTCTGGCGCAATGGCAGAGCTAGGATGGTTGACTTCCCTGTGAAGTCCTCGTGTCGCGACCATTTAAGTAAATTATGGCTAAAACAGTGGAAATAATTGTTTTTAATGAGTTAACCGTCTCCAGAGTAATCTGTATCATACCCTTCCGCACAGAACCGGCTCACGACAACAAAAATCGCTAAATGTTCCCAGAAAATAGAAAAAAAATAAGAAGAAAATAACGAATGTAAAGCTATGAATATGCCTGGGATACGATAAAATGGAACCGGAATTGAATTTCGAACTTCCTAAGAGGATTTCTCGAGGAAACGGAAACTTGACAGAAGCGGAAAATCGCAAATTAGAGGGTCTTAGAGAAGGAATTCGGCTAAAATCTCGCCAGCTCATTGCGGAATAATGAGTCTCGTTCGTTTGCCCGTTTACAATCAAATTAGCCTTCAAATTTTTCCAAATCCGGTAGTGCCCGAGCTACATTGATTTCACATGTCTTATCTGGTCCCGATCGTGATTAAGATGATTTGAGCCGAAAATCGTCTGTCAACAAGTAATAAAAAATAGAAAAACACGAAAAGGGGTGTAACACGAGGACTAACCTGGGGGTCACCCATCCTCGTACTGCTCTCGCCAAAGCACGATTAACTTCAGAGTTCAGATGGGATTCGGTGCATTAGTGCTGGTATGATCGCACCGACATTGACTGGGATGTTTATTCTTATACCCCTCGAGTACGTGTGGAGCGGGCGGCGATGGACAACACGCGGCACTGCTCTCGCCCAATCAGAACCATGAAGTTAAGCAATCTGGAGCGATGAAAGAGCTAGGATGGGTGACCTCCCTGTGCATTCCTCGTGTCGCGACCGTTTACGTAAATTATGGATAAAACAATCAAAATAATTGTTTTTAATGAGTTAACCGTCTCTGGAGTAATCTGCGTCATACCCTTCCGCACAGAACCGGCTCACGACAACAAAAATTCCTAAATGTTTCCAGAAAATAGAAAAAAAATAAGAAAAATAAAATAGCGAATGTAAAGCTATTATTATGCCTGGGATACGATAAAATGGAACCGGAATCGAATTTCGAACTTTCTAAGCGGATTTCTCGAGGAAACAAAAGTTTAACAGAAGCGGAAAATCGCAAATTAGATGGTCTTAGAAAAGAAATTCGGATAAACTCTCGCTAGCTCATTGCGTAGTAATGAGTCTTGTTCATTTGCCCGTTTACAATCAAAATAGGCTACAATTTTGTCCTAATCCGGCAGTGCCCGAGCTACGTTGATTTCACATGTCTTATCTGGTCCCGATCGAGATTCAGAAGATTTGAGCCGAAAATCGTCTGTCAACAAGTAATCAAAAATAGGAAAACACGAAAAGGGGTGCAACACAAGGACTTCCCAAGGGGTCACCCATCCTAGTACTGCTCTCGCCCAAGCACGCTAAACTTCGGAGTTCTGATGGGATCCGGTTCATTATTGCTGGTATAATAGCCCCCCGACATTGAGTGGGATGATTATTCTTATATCCTCGAGTACGTGTCGCGCGGGCGGAGATGGACAACACGCGGCACTGCTCTCGCCCAATCAGAACCATGAAGTTAAGCGTTCTAGCGTGATGGCAGAGCTAGGAAGGGTGACCTCCCTAGGAAGTCCTCGTGTCGCGACCGTTTATGTAAATTATGGATAAAACAGTCAAAATAATTGTTTTTAATGAGTTAACCGTCTCCGGAGTAATCTGCGTCATACCCTTCCGCACAGAACCGACTCACGACAACAAAAATTGCTTAATGTTCCCCGAAAATAGAAAAAAAAAAAGAAGAAGAAAATAGCGAACGTAAAGCTATTATTATGCCTGTGATACGATAAAATGGAACCGGAATCGAATTTCGAACTTCCTAAGCGGATTTCTCGAGTAATCGGAAGCTTAACAGAAGCAGAAAATCGCAAATTAGAGAGTTTTAGAGAAGGAATTCTGCTAAAATCTCGGCAGCTCATTGCGGGGAAATGAGTTTCGTTCGTTTGCCCGTTTACAATCAAATTTGCCTACAATTTTGTCCAAATCCGGTAGTGCTCGAGATACGTTGATTTCACATGTCTTAACTTGTCCCGATCGAGATTGAAATGATTTGAGCCGAAAATCGTCTGTCAACAAGTGATCAAAAATAGAAAAACACGAAAAGGGGTGCAACACGTGGACTTCCCAGGGGGTCACCCATCCTTGTACTGCTCCTACCCACGCTTAACTTCGAAGTTCTGATGGGAACCGGTGCATTAGTGCTGGTATGATCACACCCGACATTGACTGGGATGTTTATTCTTATATCCCTCGATACGTGTGGAGCGGACTGCGATGGACAATACGTGTGGAGCGGACTGCGATGGGTGACTTCCCTAAGCAATCCTTCTGTCATGACCGTTTACGTAAACTATGGATAAAATAATCAAAATAATTGTTTTTAATGAGTTAATTGTCTCCGGAGTAATCTGCGTCATACCCTTCCGCACAGAACTGGCTCACGACAACAAAAATCGGTAAATGTTCCCGGAAAATATAAAAAAATAAGAAGAAGCATATAGCGAATGGAAAGCTATTATTATGCTTGGGATACGATAAAATGGAACCGGAATCGAATTTCGAACTTCCTAAGCGGATTTCTCGAAGAAACGAAAGCTTAACAGAAGCGGTAAATCGCAAATTAGAGGGTCTTAGAGAAGGAATTCGGCTAAAATCTCGCCAACTCATTCTAGAGTAACGAGTCTCGTTCGTTTGCCCGTTTACAATCAAATTAGGCTACAATTTTGTCCTAATCCGGCAGTGCCCGAGCTACGTTGATTTCACATGTCTTGTTTGGTCCCGATCGAGATTCGGATTATTTGAGCCGAAAATCTTCTGTCAACAATTAATCAAAAATAGAAAAACACGAAAAGGCGTGCAACACGAGGACTTCCCAGGAGGTCACCCTTCCTAGTACAGCTCTCGCCCAAGAACGCTTAACTTCGGAGTTCTGATGGGATCCGGTGAATTAGTGCTTGTATGATCGCACCCGACAATGATTGGGATGTTTATTCTTATATCCCTCGATACGTGTGGAGAGGGCGGCGATGGACAACACGTGGCACTGCTTTCGTCCAATCAGAACCATGAAGTTAAGTGTTCTGGCGCGATGGCCGAGCTATGATGGGTGACTTCCCTAGGCAATCCTTGTGTCACGACCGTTTACGTAAACTATGGATAAAATAGTCAAAATAATTGTTTTTAATGAGTTAACCGTCTCGGGAGTAATCTGCGTCATACCCTTCCGCACATAACTGGCTCACGACAACAAAAATCGCTAAATGTTCCGAGAAAATATAAAAAAATAAGAAGAAGAAAATAGCGAATGGAAAGCTATTATTATGCTTGGGATACGATAAAATGGAACCGGAATCGAATTTCGAACTTCCTAAGCGGATTTCTCAAGAAAACGGAAGCTTAACAGAAGCGGAAAATCGCAAATTAGAGAGTCTTAGAGAAGGAATTCGGCTAAAATCTCGCCAGTTCAATGCGGAGTGATGAGTCTCGTTCGTTTTCCCGTTTACAATCAAATTACCCTACAATTTTGACCAAATCCGACAGTGCCCGAGCTATGTTGATTTCACATGTCTTATCTGGTCCGATCGAGATTCAGATGATTTGAATCGAAAATCGTCTGTCAACAAGTAATAAAAATAGAAAAACACGAAAAAGGGTGCAACACAAAGACTTTCCAGGGGGTCACCCATCCTAGTACTGCTCTAGCCCAAACATGCTTAACATCGGAGTTCTGATGGGATCCGGTGCATTAGTGCTGGTATGATAGCACCCGACATTGAGTGGGATGTTTATTCTTATATCCCTCGAGTACGTGTGGCACAGGCGGAGATGGACAACATGCAGCACTGCTCTCGCCCAATCAAAACCATGAAGTTAACCGTTCAGGAGCGATGAAAGAGCCAGGATGGGTGACCTTCCTGTGCATTCCTCGTGTCGCGACCGTTTACATAAATTATGGATAAAACAGTCTAAATAATTGTTTTTAATGAGTTAACCGTCTCCGGAGTAATTTGCGTCATACCCTTCTGCACAGAACCGGCTCACGACAAAAAAATTCCTAAATGTTTCCAGAAATTAGAAAAAAAATAAGAAAAATAAAATAGCGAATGTAAAGCTATTATTATGCCTAGAATACGATAAAATGGAACAGGAATCGAATTTCGAACTTTCTAAGCGGATTTCTCGAGGAAACAAAAGTTTAACAGAAGCGGAAAATTGCAAATTAGATGGTCTTAGAAAAGAAATTCGGATAAACTCTCGCCAGCTCATTGCGTTGTAATGAGTCTCGTTCGTTTGCCCGTTTAAAATCAAAATAGGGTACAATTTTGTCCTAATCCGGCAGTGCCCGAGCTACGTTGATTTCACATGTCTTATCTGGTCCCGATCGAGATTCGAATGATTTGAGCCGAAAATCGTCTATTAACAAGTAATCAAAAATAGAAAAACACGAAAAGGCGTGAAACACGAGGACTTCCCAGGGGGCCACCCATCCTAGTACTGCTCTCGCCCAAGAACGCTTAACTTCGGAGTTCGATGTGATCCGGTGAATTAGTGCTTGTATGATCGCGGCCGACAATGATTGGGATGTTTATTCTTATATCCCTCGATACGTGTGGAGAGGGCGGCGATGGACAACACGTGGCACTGCTTTCGTCCAATCAGAACCATGAAGTTAAGTGTTCTGGCGCGATGGCCGAGCTATGATGGGTGACTTCCCTAGGCAATCCTTGTGTCACGACCGTTTACGTAAACTATGGATAAAATAGTCAAAATAATTGTTTTTAATGAGTTAACCGTCTCGGGAGTATTCTGCGTCATACCCTTCCGCACATAACTGGCTCACGACAACAAAAATCGCTAAATGTTCGAAGAAAATATAAAAAAATAAGAAGAAGAAAATAGCGAATGGAAAGCTATTATTATGCTTGGGATACGATAAAATGGAACCGGAATCGGATTTCGAACTTCCTAAGCGGATTTCTCAAGAAAACGGAAGCTTAACAGAAGCGGAAAATCGCAAATTAGAGAGTCTTAGAGAAGGAATTCGGCTAAAATCTCGCCAGTTCAATGCGGAGTGATGAGTCTCGTTCGTTTTCCCGTTTACAATCAAATTACCCTACAATTTTGACCAAATCCGACAGTGCCCGAGCTATGTTGATTTCACATGTCTTATCTGGTCCGATCGAGATTCAGATGATTTGAATCGAAAATCGTCTGTCAACAAGTAATAAAAATAGAAAAACACGAAAAAGGGTGCAACACGAAGACTTCCCAGGGGGTCACCCATCCTAGTACTGCTCTAGCCCAAACATGCTTAACATCGGAGTTCTGATGGGATCCGGTGCATTAGTGCTGGTATGATAGCACCCGACATTGAGTGGGATGTTTATTCTTATATCCCTCGAGTACGTGTGGCACAGGCGGAGATGGACAACATGCAGCACTGCTCTCGCCCAATCAAAACCATGAAGTTAAGCGTTCAGGAGCGATGAAAGATCCAGGATGGGTGACCTTCCTGTGCATACCTCGTGTCGCGACCGTTTAAGGAAATTACGGATAAAGTAGTCTAAATAATTGTTTTTAATGAGTTAACCGTCTCCGGAGTAATTTGCGTCATACCCTTCTGCACAGAACCGGCTCACGACAACAAAAATTCCTAAATGTTTCCAGAAATTAGAAAAAAAATAAGAAAAATAAAATAGCGAATGTAAAGCTATTATTATGCCTAGGATACGATAAAATGGAACAGGAATCGAATTTCGAACTTTCTAAGCGGATTTCTCGAGGAAACAAAAGTTTAACAGATGCGGAAAATTGCAAATTAGATGGTCTTAGAAAAGAAATTCGGATAAACTCTCGCCAGCTCATTGCGTAGTAATGAGTCTCGTTCGTTTGCCCGTTTAAAATCAAAATAGGGTACAATTTTGTCCTAATCCGGCAATGCCCGAGCTACGTTGATTTCACATGTCTTATCTGGTCCCGATCGAGATTCGAATGATTTGAGCCGAAAATCGTCTATTAACAAGTAATCAAAAATAGAAAAACACGAAAAGGCGTGAAACACGAGGACTTCCCAGGGGGTCACCCATCCTAGTACTGCTCTCGCCCAAGAACGCTTAACTTCGGAGTTCTGATGGGATCCGGTGAATTAGAGCTTGTATGATCGCACCCGACAATGATTGGGATGTTTATTCTTATATCCCTCGATACGTGTGGAGAGGGCGGCGATGGACAACACGTGGCACTGCTTTCGTCCAATCAGAACCATGAAGTTAAGTGTTCTGGCGCGATGGCCGAGCTATGATGGGTGACTTCCCTAGGCAATCCTTGTGTCACGACCGTTTACGTAAACTATGGATAAAATAGTCAAAATAATTGTTTTTAATGAGTTAACCGTCTCGGGAGTAATCTGCGTCATACCCTTCCGCACATAACTGGCTCCCGACAACAAAAATCGCTAAATGTTCCGAGAAAATATAAAAAAATAAGAAGAAGAAAATAGCGAATGGAAAGCTATTATTATGCTTGGGATACGATAAAATGGAACCGGAATCGAATTTCGAACTTCCTAAGCGGATTTCTCAAGAAAACGGAAGCTTAACAGAAGCGGTAAATCGCAAATTAGAGGGTCTTAGAGAAGGAATTCGGCTAAAATCTCGTTAGCTCATTGCGCAGTAATGAATCTCGTCCGTTTGCCCGTTTACAATCAAATTAGCCTACAATTTTGTCCAAATCAAGCAGTGCTCGAGCTACTTTCATTTCACATGTCTTATCTGGTCCCGATCGAGATTCAGATGATTTGAGCCGAAAATCGTCTGTCAACAAGTAATCAAAAATAGAAAAACACGAAAAGGGGTGCAACACGAGGATTTCCCAGGGGGTCACCTATCCTAGTACTGCTCTCGCCCAAGCACGCTTAACTTCGGAGTTCTGATGGGATCCGGTGCATTAGTACTGGTATGATCGCACCCGACATTGAGTGAGATGTTTATTCTTATATCCCTCGAGTACGTGTGGAGCGGGCGGCGATGGACAACACGCGGCACTGCTCTCGCCCAATCATAACCATGAAGTTAAGCGTTCTAGCGATGGCAGAGCTAGGATGGGTGACCTCCCAATGAAGACCTCGTGTCGCGACCGTTTAAGGAAATTACGGATAAAGTAGTCGAAATAATTGTTTTTAATGAGTTAACAGTCTCCGGAGTAATCTGCGTCATACCCTTCCGCACAGAACCGGCTCACGACAACAAAAATCGATAAATGTTCCAAGAAAATAGAAAAAAAATAAGAAGAAGGAAATAACGAATGTAAAGCTATTATTATGCCTGGGATACGATAAAATGGAACCGGAATCGAATTTCGAACTTCCTAAGCGGATTTCTCGAAGAAACGAAAGCTTAAGAGAAGCGGTAAATCGCAAATTAGAGGGTATTAGAGAAGAAATTCGGCGAAAATCTTGTCAGCTCATTGCGTAGTAATGAGTCTCGTCCGTTTGCCCGTTTACAATCAAATTAGCCTACAATTTTGTCCATATCCGGCAGTGCCCGAGCTACTTTCATTTCACATGTCTTATCTGGTCTCGATCGAGATTCAGATGATTTGAGCCGAAAATCGTCTGTCAACAAGTAATCAAAAATAGAAAAACACGAAAAAGGGTGCAACACGAGGACTTCCCAGGGGGTCACCCATCCTAGTACTGCTCTCGCCCAAGCATGCTTAACTTCGGAATTCTGATGGGATCCGGTGCATTAGTGCTGGTATGATCGCACCCGACATTGAGTGGGATGTTTATTCTTATATCCCTCGAGTACGTGTGGAGCGGGCGGCGATGGACAACACGCGGCACTGCTCTCGCCCAATCACAACCATGAAGTTAAACGTTCTTGCGCGATGGCAGAGCTAGGATGGGTGACCCTCCTGGGAAGACCTCGTGTCTCGACCGTTTACGTAAATTATGGATAAAACAGTCGAAATAATTGTTTTTAATGAGTTAACCGTCTCCGGAGTAATCTGCGTCATACCCTTCCGCACAAAACCGGCTAACGACAACAAAAATCAATAAATGTTCCCAGAAAATAGAAAAAAAAATAAGAAGAAGGAAATAACGAATGTAAAGTTATTATTATGCCTGGGATACGATAAAATGTAGCCGGAATCGAATTTCGAACTTTCTAAGCGGATTTCTCGAGGAAACAAAAGCTTAACAGAAGCGGAAAATCGCAAATTAGAGGGTCTTAGAGAAGGAATTCGGCTATAATCTCACCACCTCATTGCGGAGTAATGTGTCTTGTTCGTTTGCCCGTTTACAATAAAATTAGCCTACAATTTTGTCCATATCCGGCAGTGCCCGAGCTACGTTTATTTCAAATGTCTTATCTTGTCCCGATCGAGATTCAGATGATTTGAGCCGAAAATCGTCTGTCAACAAGTAATGAAAAATAGAAAAACACGAAAAGGGGTGCAACACGAAGAGTTCCCAGGGGGTTACCCATGCTAGTACTGCTATCGTCCAAGCACGCTTAACTTCGGAGTTCCGATAGGATCCGGTGCATTTGTGCTCGTATGATCGCACTCCACATTGAGTGGGATGTTTATTCTTATATCCCTCGAGTACGTGTGGCGCGGGCGGCAGAGGTAGGATGGGTGACCTCCCTGGGAAGACCTCGTGTCGCGATGGCAGAGGTAGGATGGGTAACCTCCCTGGGAAGACCTCGTGTCGCGACCGTTTACGTAAATTATGGATAAAACAGTCGAAATAATTGTTTTTAATGAGTTAACCGTCTCCGGAGTAATCTGCGTCATACCCTTCCGCACAGAACCGGCTAACGACAACAAAAATCAATAAATGTTCCCAGAAAATAGAAAAAAAAATAAGAAGAAGGAAATAACGAATGTAAAGCTATTATTATGCATGGGATACGATAAAATGGAACCGGAATCGAATTTCAAACTTCCTAAGCGTATTTCTCGAGGAAACGAAAGCTTAACAGAAGCGGTAAATCGCAAATTAGAGGGTCTTAGAGAAGGAATTCGGCTAAAATCTCGATAGCTCATTGCGCAGTAATGAATCTCGTCCGTTTGCCCGTTTACAATCAAATTAGCCTACAATTTTGTCCAAATCAAGCAGTGCCCGAGCTACTTTCATTTCACATGTCTTATCTGGTCCCGATCGAGATTCAGATGATTTGAGCCGAAAATCGTCTGTCAACAAGTAATCAAAAATAGAAAAACACGAAAAGGGGTGCAACACGAGGATTTCCCAGGGGGTCACCTATCCTAGTACTGCTCTCGCCTAAGCACGCTTAACTTTGAAGTTCTGATGGGATCCGGTGCATTAGTGCTGGTATGATCGCACCCGACATTGAGTGGGATGTTTATTCTTATATCCCTCGAGTACGTGTGGAGCGGGCGGCGATGGACAACACGCGGCACTGCTCTCGCCCAATCATAACCATGAAGTTAAGCGTTCTAGCGATGGCAGAGCTAGGATGGGTGACCTCCCAATGAAGACCTCGTGTCGCGACCGTTTAAGGAAATTACGGATAAAACAGTCGAAATAATTGTTTTTAATGAGTTAACCGTCTCCGGAGTAATCTGCGTCATACCCTTCCGCACAGAACCGGCTCACGACAACAAAAATCGATAAATGTTCCCAGAAAATAGAAAAAAAATAAGAAGAAGGAAATAACGAATGTAAAGCTATTATTATGCCTGGGATACGATAAAATGGAACCGGAATCGAATTTCGAACTTCCTAAGCGGATTTCTCGAGGAAACGAAAGCTTAAGAGAAGCGGTAAATCGCAAATTAGAGGGTATTAGAGAAGGAATTCGGCTAAAATCTCGTCAGCTCATTGCGTAGTAATGAGTCTCGTCCGTTTGCCCGTTTACAATCAAATTAGCCTACAATTTTGTCCAAATCCGGCAGTGCCCGAGCTACTTTCATTTCACATGTCTTATCTGGTCTCGATCGAGATTCAGATGATTTGAGCCGAAAATCGTCTGTCAACAAGTAATCAAAAATAGAAAAACACGAAAAAGGGTGCAACACGAGGACTTCCCAGGGGGTCACCCATCCTAGTACTGCTCTCGCCCAAGCATGCTTAACTTCGGAGTTCTTATGGGATCCGGTGCATTAGTGCTGGTATGATCGCACCCGACATTGAGTGGGATGTTTATTCTTATATCCCTCGAGTACGTGTGGAGCGGGCGGCGATGGACAACACGCGGCACTGCTCTTGCCCAATCATAACCATGAAGTTAAGCGTTCTAGCGATGGCAGAGCTAGGATGGGTGACCTCCCAATGAAGACCTCGTGTCGCGACCGTTTACGTAAATTATGGATAAAACAGTCTTAATAAATGTTTTTAATGAGTTAACCGTCTCCGGAGTAATCTGCGTCATACCCTCCCGTACAGAACCGGCTAACGACAACAAAAATCAATAAATGTTCCCAGAAAATAGAAAAAAAAATAAGAAGAAGGAAATAACGAATGTAAAGCTATTATTATGCATGGGATACGATAAAATGGAACCGGAATCGAATTTCAAACTTCCTAAGCGGATTTCTCGAGGAAACGAAAGCTTAACAGAAGCGGTAAATCGCAAATTAGAGGGTCTTAGAGAAGGAATTCGGCTAAAATCTCGTTACCTCATTGCGCAGTAATGAATCTCGTCCGTTTGCCCGTTTACAATCAAATTAGCCTACAATTTTGTCCAAATCAAGCAGTGCCCGAGCTACTTTCATTTCACATGTCTTATCTGGTCCCGATCGAGATTCAGATGATTTGAGCCGAAAATCGTCTGTCAACAAGTAATCAAAAATAGAAAAACACGAAAAGGGGTGCAACACGAGGATTTCCCAGGGGGTCACCTATCCTAGTACTGCTCTCGCCCAAGCACGCTTAACTTCGGAGTTCTGATGGGATCCGGTGCATTAGTGCTGGTATGATCGCACCCGACATTGAGTGGAATGTTTATTCTTATATCCCTCGAGTACGTGTGGAGCGGGCGGCGATGGACAACACGCGGCACTGCTCTCGCCCAATCATAACCATGAAGTTAAGCGTTCTAGCGATGGCAGAGCTAGGATGGGTGACCTCCCAATGAAGACCTCGTGTCGCGACCGTTTAAGGAAATTACGGATAAAACAGTCGAAATAATTGTTTTTAATGAGTTAACCGTCTCCGGAGTAATCTGCGTCATACCCTTCCGCACAGAACCGGCTCACGACAACAAAAATCGATAAATGTTCCTAGAAAATAGAAAAAAAATAAGAAGAAGGAAATAACGAATGTAAAGCTATTATTTTGCCTGGGATACGATAAAATGGAACCGGAATCGAATTTCGAACTTCCTAAGCGGAATTCTCGAGGAAACGAAAGCTTAAGAGAAGCGGTAAATCGCAAATTAGAGGGTATTAGAGAAGGAATTCGGCTAAAATCTCGTCAGCTCATTGCGTAGCATTGAGTCTCGTCCGTTTGCCCGTTTACAATCAAATTAGCCTACAATTTTGTCCAAATCCAGCAGTGCCCGAGCTACTTTCATTTCACATGTCTTATCTTGTCTCGATCGATATTCAGATGATTTGAGCCGAAAATCGTCTGTCAACAAGTAATCAAAAATAGAAAAACACGAAAAAGGGTGCAACACGAGGACTTCCCAGGGGGTCACCCATCCTAGTACTGCTCTCGCCCAAGCATGCTTAACTTCGGAGTTCTGATGGGATCCGGTGCATTAGTGCTGGTATGATCGCACCCGACATTGAGTGGGATGTTTATTCTTATATCCCTCGAGTACGTGTGGAGCGGGCGGCGATGGACAACACGCGGCACTGCTCTCGCCAGTTCACAACCATGAAGTTAAACGTTCTGGCGCGATGGCAGAGCTAGGATGGGTGACCTCCCTGGGAAGACCTCGTGTCGCGACCGTTTACGTAAATTATGGATAAAACAGTCGAAATAATTGTTTTTAATGAGTTAACCGTCTCCGGAGTAATCTGCGTCATACCCTTCCGCATAAAACCGGCTAACGACAACAAAAATCAATAAATGTTCCCAGAAAATAGAAAAAAAAATAAGAAGAAGGAAATAACGAATGTAAAGCTATTATTATGCCTGGGATACGATAAAATGTAACCGGAATCGAATTTCGAACTTTCTAAGCGGATTTCTCGAGGAAACAAAAGCTTAACAGAAGCGGAAAATCGCAAATTAGAGGGTCTTAGAGAAGGAATTCGGCTATAATCTCACCACCTCATTGCGAAGTAATGTGTCTTGTTCGTTTGCCCGTTTACAATCAAATTAGCCTACAATTTTGTCCATATCCGGCAGTGCCCGAGCTACGTTTATTTCAAATGTCTTATCTTGTCCCGATTGAGATTCAGATGATTTGAGCCGAAAATCGTCTGTCAACAAGTAATGAAAAATAGGAAAACACGAAAAGGGGTGCAACACGAAGACTTCCCAGGGGGTTACCCATCCTAGTACTGCTCTCGTCCAAGCACGCTTAACTTCAGAGTTCCGATAGGATCCGGTGCATTTGTGCTCGTATGATCGCACTCGACATTAAGTGGGATGTTTATTCTTATATCCCTCGAGTACGTGTGGCGCAGGCGGCGATGGACAACACGCGGCACTGCTCTCGCCCAATCAGAACCATGAAGTTAAGCATTCTGGCGTGATGGCAGAGCTGGGATGGGTGACCTCCCGGGAAGTCCTCGTGTCGCGACCGTTTACGTAAATTATGGATAAAACAGTCGAAATAATTGTTTTTAATGAGTTAACTGTCTCCGGAGTAATCTGCGTCATACCCTTCCGCACAGAACCGGCTCACGACAACAAAAATCGCTAAATGTTCCCAGAAAATAAAAAAAAAAGAAGAATAAGAAAATAGCGAATGTAAAACTATTATTATGCATGTGATACGATAAAATGGAACCGGAATCGAATTTCGAACTTCCTTAGCAGATTTCTCGAGGAAACAGAAGCTTAACAGAAGCGGAAAATCGCAAATTGAGGGTCTTAGGGAAGGAATTTGGCTAAAATCTCGCCAGCTCATTGCAAAGGATGAGTCTCGTTTGTTTGCCCGTTTACAATAAAATTAGCCTACAATTTTGTCCAAATTCGGCAGTGCCCGAGCTACGTTGATTTCACATGTCTTATCCGGTCCCGATATAGATTCAGATGAATTGATCTTAAAATCGTCTGTCAACAAGTAACAAAAATAGAAAAACACGAAAAGGAGAGCAACACGAGGACTTCCCAGAGGGTCACCCATCCTAGTACTGCTCTCGCCCAAGCACGAATGACTACGGAGTTCTGATGGGATCCGGTGCATTAGAGCTTGTATGTTCGTACCCAACATTGAGTGGGATGTTATTCTTATATCCCTCGAGTACATGTGGAGCGGGCGGCGATGGACAACATGCGGCACTGCTCTCGCCCAATCAGAACCATGAATTTAAGCATTCTGGCGCGATGACAGAGCTAGGATGGGTGACCTCCCGGGAAGTCCTCGTGTCGCGACCGTTTACGTAAATTATGGATAAAACAGTCGAAATAATTGTTTTTAATGAGTTAACCGTCTCCGGAGTAATCTGCGGCATACCCTTCCGCACAGAACACACTCACGACAACAAAAATCGCTAAATGTTCCCAGAAAATAAAAAAAAAAAAGAAGAAGAAGAAAATAGCGAATGTAAAACTATTATTATGCATGTGATACGATAAAATGGAACCGGAATCGAATTTCGAACTTCTTCAGCTGATTTCTCGAGGAAACAGAAGCTTAACTGAAGCGAAAAATCGCAAATTAGAGGGTCTTAGAGAAGGAATTCGGCTAAACTCTCGCCAGCTCATTGCTGAGTAAGGAGTCTCATTCGTTTGCCCGTTTAGAATCAAATTAGGCTACAATTTTGTCCAAATTCGGCAGTGCCCGAGCTACGTCGATTTCACATGTCTTATCCGGTCCCGATATAGATTCAGATGAATTGATCTTAAAATCGTCTGTCAACAAGTAACAAAAATAGAAAAACTCGAAAAGGGGTGCAACACGAAGACTTCCCAGGGGGTGGTTACCCATCCTAATACTGCTCTCGCCCAAGCACGCTTAACTTCGAAGTTCCGATAGGATCCGGTGCATTTGTGCTCGTATGATCGCACCCGACATTGAATAGGATGTTATTCTTATATCCCTCGAGTACGTGTGGAGTAGGCGGCGATGGACAACATGCGGCACTGCTCTCGCCCAATCAGAACCATGAATTTAAGCATTCTGGCGCGATGACAGAGCTAGGATGGGTGACCTCCCGGGAAGTCCTCGTGTCGCGACCGTTTACGTAAATTATGGATAAAACAGTCGAAATAATTGTTTTTAATGAGTTAACTGTCTCCGGAGTAATCTGCGTCATACCCTTCCGCAAAGAACCGGCTCACGACAACAAAAATCGCTAAATGTTCCCAGAAAATAAAAAAAAAAGAAGAAGAAGAAAATAGCGAATGTAAAACTATTATTATGCATGTGATACGATAAAATGGAACCGGAATCGAATTTCGAACTTCCTTAGCAGATTTCTCGAGGAAACAGAAGCTTAACAGAAGCGGAAAATCGCAAATTGAGGGTCTTAGGGAAGGAATTCGGCTAAAATCTCGCCAGCTCATTGCAAAGGACGAGTCTCGTTTGTTTGCCCGTTTACAATAAAATCAGCCTAAAATTTTGTCCAAATTCGGCAGTGCCCGAGCTACGTCGATTTCACATGTCTTATCCGGTCCCGATATAGATTCAGATGAATTGATCTTAAAATCGTCTGTCAACAAGTAACAAAAATAGAAAAACACGAAAAGGAGAGCAACACGAGGACTTCCCAGAGGGTCACCCATCCTAGTACTGCTCTCGCCCAAGCACGATTGACTACGGAGTTCTGATGGGATCCGGTGCATTAGTGCTTGTATGTTCGTACCCAACATTGAGTGGGATGTTATTCTTATATCCCTCGAGTACATGTGGAGCGGGCGGCGATGGACAACATGCGGCACTGCTCTCGCCCAATCAGAACCATGAATTTAAGCATTCTGGCGCGATGACAGAGCTAGAATGGGTGACCTCCCGGAAAGTCCTCGTGTCGCGACCGTTTACATAAATTATGGATAAAACAGTCGAAATAATTGTTTTTAATGAGTTAACCGTCTCCGGAGTAATCTGCGGCATACCCTTCCGCACAGAACCGGCTCACGACAACAAAAATCGCTAAATGTTCCCAGAAAATAGAAAAAATAAGAAGAAGAAAATAGCAAATGTAAAGCTATTATTATGCCTGGAATACGTTAAAATGGAACCGGAATCGAATTTCGAACTTCTTAAGCTGATTTCTCAAGGAAACAGAAGCTTAACTGAAGCGAAAAATCGCAAATTAGAGGGTCTTAGAGAAGGAATTCGTCTAAACTCTCGCCAGCTCATTGCTGAGTAATGAGTCTCATTCGTTTGCCCGTTTAGAATCAAATTAGGCTACAATGTTGTCCAAATCCGGCTGTGCCCGAGCTACGTTGATTTCACATGTCTTATCTTGTACCGTTCGAGATTCAAATGATTTGAGCCGAAAATCATCTGTCATCAATTAATCAAAAATAAAAAAACTCGAAAAGGGGTGCAACACGAGGACTTCCCAAAGGGTCACCCATCCTAATACTGCTCTCGCCCAAGCACGCTTAACTTCGGAGTTCTAATGGGATCCGGTGCATTATTGCTGGTATGATCGCACCCGACATTGAATAGGATGTTTATTCTTATATCCCTCGAGTACGTGTGGAGCAGGCGGCGATGGACAACACGCGGCACTGCTCTCGCCCAATCAGAACCATGAAGTTAAGCGTTCTGGCGCGATGACAGAGCTAGGATGGGTGACCTCCCGGGAAGTCCTCGTGTCGCGACCGTTTACGTAAATTATGGATAAAACAGTCGAAATAATTGTTTTTAATGAGTTAACTGTCTCCGGAGTAATCTGCGTCATACCCTTCCGCACAGAACCGGCTCACGACAACAAAAATCGCTAAATGTTCCCAGAAAATAAAAAAAAAAAAGAAGAATAAGAAAATAGCGAATGTAAAACTATTATTATGCATGTGATACGATAAAATGGAACCGGAATCGAATTTTGAACTTCCTTAGCAGATTTCTCGAGGAAACAGAAGCTTAACAGAAGCGTAAAATCGCAAATTGAGGGTCTTAGGGAAGGAATTCGGCTAAAATCTCGCCAGCTCATTGCAAAGGACGAGTCTCGTTTGTTTGCCCGTTTACAATAAAATTAGCCTACAATTTTGTCCAAATTCGGCAGTGCCCGAGCTACGTCGATTTCACATGTCTTATCCGGTCCCGATATAGATTCAGATGAATTGATCTTAAAATCGTCTGTCAACAAGTAACAAAAATAGAAAAACACGAAAAGGAGAGCAACACGAGGACTTCCCAGAGGGTCACCCATCCTAGTACTGCTCTCGCCCAAGCACGATAGACTACGGAGTTCTGATGGGATCCGGTGCATTAGTGCTTGTATGTTCGTACCCAACATTGAGTGGGATGTTATTCTTATATCCCTCGAGTACATGCGGAGCGGGCGGCGATGGACAACATGCGGCACTGCTCTCGCCCAATCAGAACCATGAATTTAAGCATTCTGGCGCGATGACAGAGCTAGGATGGGTGACCTCCCGGGAAGTCCTCGTGTCGCGACCGTTTACGTAAATTATGGATAAAACAGTCGAAATAATTCTTTTTAATGAGTTAACTGTCTCCGGAGTAATCTGCGTCATACCCTTCCGCAAAGAACCGGCTCACGACAACAAAAATCGCTAAATGTTCCCAGAAAATAAAAAAAAAAAGAAGAAGAAGAAAATAGCGAATGTAAAACTATTATTATGCATGTGATACGATAAAATGGAACCGGAATCGAATTTCGAACTTCCTTAGCAGATTTCTCGAGGAAACAGAAGCTTAACAGAAGCGTAAAATCGCAAATTGAGGGTCTTAGGGAAGGAATTCGGCTAAAATCTCGCCAGCTCATTGCAAAGGACGAGTCTCGTTTGTTTGCCCGTTTACAATAAAATTAGCCTACAATTTTGTCCAAATTCGGCAGTGCCCGAGCTACGTCGATTTCCCATGTCTTATCCGGTCCCGATATAGATTCAGATGAATTGATCTTAAAATCGTCTGTCAACAAGTAACAAAAATAGAAAAACACGAAAAGGAGAGCAACACGAGGACTTCCCAGAGGGTCACCCATCCTAGTACTGCTCTCGCCCAAGCACGATTGACTACGGAGTTCTGATGGGATCCGGTGCATTAGTGCTTGTATGTTCGTACCCAACATTGAGTGGGATGTTATTCTTATATCCCTCGAGTACATGTGGAGCGGGCGGCGATGGACAACATGCGGCACTGCTCTCGCCCAATCAGAACCATGAATTTAAGCATTCTGGCGCGATGACAGAGCTAGAATGGGTGACCTCCCGGAAAGTCCTCGTGTCGCGACCGTTTACATAAATTATGGATAAAACAGTCGAAATAATTGTTTTTAATGAGTTAACCGTCTCCGGAGTAATCTGCGGCATACCCTTCCGCACAGAACACACTCACGACAACAAAAATCGCTAAATATTCCCAGAAAATAGAAAAAATAAGAAGAAGAAAATAGCAAATATAAAGCTATTATTATGCCTGGGATACGTTAAAATGGAACCGGAATCGAATTTCGAACTTCTTAAGCTGATTTCTCAAGGAAACAGAAGCTTAACTGAAGCGAAAAATCGCAAATTAGAGGGTCTTAGAGAAGGAATTCGGATAAACTCTCGCCAGCTAATTGCTGAGTAATGAGTCTCATTCGTTTGCCCGTTTAGAATCAAATTAGGCTACAATGTTGTCCAAATCCGGCTGTGCCCGAGCTACGTTGATTTCACATGTCTTATCTTGTACCGTTCGAGATTCAGATGATTTGAGCCGAAAATCATCTGTCATCAATTAATCAAAAATAAAAAAACTCGAAAAGGGGTGCAACACGAAGACTTCCCAGGGGGTGGTTACCCATCCTAATACTGCTCTCGCCCAAGCACGCTTAACTTCGAAGTTCCGATAGGATCCGGTGCATTTGTGCTCGTATGATCGCACCCGACATTGAATAGGATGTTTATTCTTATATCCCTCGAGTACGTGTGGAGCAGGCGGCGATGGACAACACGCGGCACTGCTCTCGCCCAATCAGAACCATGAAGTTAAGCGTTCTGGCGCGATGACAGAGCTAGGATGGGTGACCTCCCGGGAAGTCCTCGTGTCGCGACCGTTTACGTAAATTATGGATAAAACAGTCGAAATAATTGTTTTTAATGAGTTAACTGTCTCCGGAGTAATATGCGTCATACCCTTCCGCACAGAACCGGCTCACGACAACAAAAATCGCTAAATGTTCCCAGAAAATAAAAAAAAAAAAGAAGAATAAGAAAATAGCGAATGTAAAACTATTATTATGCATGTGATACGATAAAATGGAACCGGAATCGAATTTCGAACTTCCTTAGCAGATTTCTCGAGGAAACAGAAGCTTAACAGAAGCGGAAAATCGCAAATTGAGGGTCTTAGGGAAGGAATTTGGCTAAAATCTCGCCAGCTCATTGCAAAGGATGAGTCTCGTTTGTTTGCCCGTTTACAATAAAATTAGCCTAAAATTTTGTCCAAATTCGGCAGTGCCCGAGCTACGTTGATTTCACATGTCTTATCCGGTCCCGATGTAGATTCAGATGAATTGATCTTAAAATCGTCTGTCAACAAGTAACAAAAATAGAAAAACACGAAAAGGAGAGCAACACGAGGACTTCCCAGAGGGTCACCCATCCTAGTACTGCTCTCGCCCAAGCACGATTGACTACGGAGTTCTGATGGGATCCGGTGCATTAGTGCTAGTATGTTCGTACCCAACATTGAGTGGGATGTTATTCTTATATCCCTCGAGTACATGTGGAGCGGGCGGCGATGGACAACATGCGGCACTGCTCTCGCCCAATCAGAACCATGAATTTAAGCATTCTGGCGCGATGACAGAGCTAGAATGGGTGACCTCCCGGAAAGTCCTCGTGTCGCGACCGTTTACATAAATTATGGATAAAACAGTCGAAATAATTGTTTTTAATGAGTTAACCGTCTCCGGAGTAATCTGCGTCATACCCTTCCGCACAGAACCGGCTCACGACAACAAAAATCGCTAAATGTTCCCAGAAAATAGAAAAAAAATAAGAAGAAGGAAATAGCGAATGTAAAGCTATTATTATGCCTGGGATACGTTAAAATGGAACCGGAATCGAATTTCGAACTTCTTAAGCTGATTTCTCAAGGAAACAGAAGCTTAACTGAAGCGAAAAATCGCAAATTAGAGGGTCTTAGAGAAGGAATTCGGCTAAACTCTCGCAAGCTCATTGCTGAGTAATGAGTCTCATTCGTTTGCCCGTTTAGAATCAAATTAGGCTACAATCTTGTCCAAATCCGGCTGTGCCCGAGCTACGTTGATTTCACATTTCTTATCTTGTACCGTTCGAGATTCAGATGATTTGAGCCGAAAATCATCTGTCATCAATTAATCAAAAATAAAAAAACTCGAAAAGGGGTGCAACACGAGGACTTCCCAAAGGGTCACCCATCCTAATACTGCTCTCGCCCAAGCACGCTTAACTTCGGAGTTCTAATGGGATCCGGTGCATTATTGCTGGTATGATCGCACCCGACATTGAATAGGATGTTTATTCTTATATCCCTCGAGTACGTGTGGAGCAGGCGGCGATGGACAACACGCGGCACTGCTCTCGCCCAATCAGAACCATGAAGTTAAGCGTTCTGGCGCGATGACAGAGCTAGGATGGGTGACCTCCCGGGAAGTCCTCGTGTCGCGACCGTTTACGTAAATTATGGATAAAACAGTCGAAATAATTCTTTTTAATGAGTTAACTGTCTCCGGAGTAATCTGCGTCATACCCTTCCGCAAAGAACCGGCTCACGACAACAAAAATCGCTAAATGTTCCCAGAAAATAAAAAAAAAAAAGAAGAAGAAGAAAATAGCGAATGTAAAACTATTATTATGCATGTGATACGATAAAATGGAACCGGAATCGAATTTCGAACTTCCTTAGCAGATTTCTCGAGGAAACAGAAGCTTAACAGAAGCGTAAAATCGCAAATTGAGGGTCTTAGGGAAGGAATTCGGCTAAAATCTCGCCAGCTCATTGCAAAGGACGAGTCTCGTTTGTTTGCCCGTTTACAATAAAATTAGCCTACAATTTTGTCCAAATTCGGCAGTGCCCGAGCTACGTCGATTTCACATGTCTTATCCGGTCCCGATATAGATTCAGATGAATTGATCTTAAAATCGTCTGTCAACAAGTAACAAAAATAGAAAAACACGAAAAGGAGAGCAACACGAGGACTTCCCAGAGGGTCACCCATCCTAGTACTGCTCTCGCCCAAGCACGATTGACTACGGAGTTCTGATGGGATCCGGTGCATTAGTGCTTGTATGTTCGTACCCAACATTGAGTGGGATGTTATTCTTATATCCCTCGAGTACATGTGGAGCGGGCGGCGATGGACAACATGCGGCACTGCTCTCGCCCAATCAGAACCATGAATTTAAGCATTCTGGCGCGATGACAGAGCTAGAATGGGTGACCTCCCGGAAAGTCCTCGTGTCGCGACCGTTTACATATATTATGGATAAAACAGTCGAAATAATTGTTTTTAATGAGTTAACCGTCTCCGGAGTAATCTGCGGCATACCTTTCCGCACAGAACACACTCACGACAACAAAAATCGCTAAATGTTCCCAGAAAATAGAAAAAATAACAAGAAGAAAATAGCGAATGTAAAGCTATTATTATGCCTGGGATACGTTAAAAAGGAACCGGAATTGAATTTCGAACTTCTTAAGCTGATTTCTCAAGGAAACAGAAGCTTAACTGAAGCGAAAAATCGCAAATTAGAGGGTCTTATAGAAGGAATTCGTCTAAACTCTCGCCAGCTCATTGCTGAGTAATGAGTCTCATTCGTTTGCCCGTTTAGAATCAAATAAGGGTACAATGTTGTCCAAATCCGGCTGTGCCCGAGCTACGTTGATTTCACATGTCTTATCTTGTACCGTTCGAGATTCAGATGATTTAAGCCGAAAATCATCTGTCATCAATTAATCAAAAATAAAAAAACTCGAAAAGGGGTGCAACACGAGGACTTCCCAAAGGGTCAACCATCCTAATACTGCTCTCGCCCAAGCACGCTTAACTTCGGAGTTCTGATGGGATCCTGTGCATTAGTGCTTGTATGATCGCACCCGACATTGAATAGGATGTTTATTCTTATATCCCTCGAGTACGTGTGGAGCAGGCGGCGATAGACAACACGCGGCACTGCTCTCACCCAATCAGAACCATGAAGTTAAGCGTCCTGGCGCGATGGCAGAGCGAGGATGGCTGACCTCCCTGGGCAGTCCTCGTGTCGCGATCGTTTACGTAAATTATGGATAAAACAGTCGAAATAATTGTTTTTAATGAGTTAACCGTCTCCGGAGTAATCTGCGCCATACCCTTCCGCACAGAACCGGCTCACGACAACAAAAATCGCTAAATGTTCCTAAAAAATAGAAAAAAAAATTAAAAGAAGAAAATAGTGAATGTAAAGCTATTATTATGCCTGAGATACGATGAAATGGAACCGAAATCGAATTTCAAACTTCAAAAGCGGATTTCTCGAGGAAACGAAAGCTTAACAGAAGCGGAAAATCGCAAATTAGAGGGTCTTAGAGAAGGAACTCGGCTGAAATCTCGCCAGCTCATTGCAGAGTAATGAGTCTCGTTCGTTTGCCCGTTTACAATCAAATTAGGCTACAATTTTGTCCAAATCAGGCAGTGCCCGAACTACGTTGACTTCACATGTCTTATCTGGTCCCGATCGAAATTCAGATGATTTGAGCCGAAAATCATCTGTCATCAATTAATCAAAAATAGAAAAACTCGAAAAGGGGTGCAACATGAGGACTTCCCAAGGGGTCACCCATCCTAGTACAGCTCTCGCCCAAGCACGCTTAACTTCGGAGTTTTGATGGGATCCGGTGCATCAGTGCTGGTATGATCGCACCCGACATTGAGTGGGATGTTTATTCTTATATCCCTCGAGTACGTGTGGAGCAGGCGGCGATGGACAACACGCGGCACTGCTCTCACCCAATCAGAACCATGAAGTTAAGCGTCCTGGCGCGATGGCAGAGCGAGGATGGCTGACCTCCCTGGGCAGTCCTCGTGTCGCGATCGTTTACGTAAATTATGGATAAAACAGTCGAAATAATTGTTTTTAATGAGTTAATCGTCTCCGGAGTAATCTGCGTCATACCCTTCCGCACAGAACCGGCTCACGACAACAAAAATCGCTAAATGTTCCTAAAAAATAGAAAAAAAAATTAAAAGAAGAAAATAGTGAATGTAAAGCTATTATTATGCCTGAGATACGATGAAATGGAACCGAAATCGAATTTCAAACTTCAAAAGCGGATTTCTCGAGGAAACGAAAGCTTAACAGAAGCGGAAAATCGCAAATTAGAGGGTCTTAGAGAAGGAACTCGGCTGAAATATCGCCAGCTCATTGCAGAGTAATGAGTCTCGTTCGTTTGCCCGTTTACAATCAAATTAGGCTACAATTTTGTCCAAATCAGGCAGTGCCCGAACTACGTTGACTTCACATGTCTTATCTAGTCCCGATCGAAATTCAGATGATTTGAGCCGAAAATCATCTGTCATCAATTAATCAAAAATAGAAAAACTCGAAAAGGGGTGCAACATGTGGACTTCCCAAGGGGTCACCCATCCTAGTACAGCTCTCGCCCAAGCACGCTTAACTTCGGAGTTTTGATGGGATCCGGTGCATCAGTGCTGGTATGATCGCACCCGACATTGAGAGGGATGTTTATTCTTATATCCCTCGAGTACGTGTGGAGCAGGCGGCGATGGACAACACGCGGCACTGCTCTCGCCCAATCGGAACCATGAAGTTAAGCGTTCTGGCGCGATGACAGAGCGAGGATGGGTGACTTCCCTGGGAAGTCCTCGTGTCGCGATCGTTTAAGTAAATTATAGATAAAATAGTCGAAATAATTGTTTTTAATGAGTTAACCGTCTCCGGAGTAATCTGCATCATTCCCTTCCGCACAGAACCGGCTCACGACAACAAAAATCGTTTAATGTTCCTAGAAAATAGAAAAAAATAAGAAGAAGAAAATAACGAATGTAAACCTATTATCATGCCTGGGATACGATAAATAGGAACCAGAATCGAATTTCGAACTTCCTAAGCGGATTTCTCGAGGAAACGGAAGCTTAACAGAAGTGGAAAATCGCAAATTAGAGGGTTTTGGAGAAGGAATTCGGCTAAAGTCTCGCCAGCTCATTGCGGAGTAATGAGTCTCGTTCTTTTGCCCGTTTCTAATCAAATTAGGCTACAATTTTGTCCAAATCCGGCAGTGCCCGAGCTACGTTGATTTCACATGTCTTATCTGGTACCGATCGAGATTCAGATGATTTTAGCCGAAAATCATCTGTCATCAATTAATCAAAAATAAAACAACTCGAAAAGGGGTGCAACACAAGGACTTCCTAAGGGGTCACCCATCCTAGTACTGCTCTCGCCCAAGCACGCTTAACTTCGAAGTTCTGATGGGATCCGGTTCAATAGTGAGCGTCCTGGCGCGATGGCAGAGCGATGATGGGTGACCTCCCTGGGCAGTCCTCGTGTCACGACCGTTTACGTAAATTATGTATGATACAGTCGAAATAATTGTTTTTAATGAGTTAACCGTCTCCGGAATAATCTGCGTCATACCCTTCCGCACAAAACCGGCTCACGACAACAAAAATCGCAAAATATTCCCAGAAAATAGAAAAAAAAATAAGAACAAGAAAATAGCGAATGTCAAGCTATTATTATGCCTGTGATACGATAAAATGGAACCGGAATCGAATTTCGAGCTTCCTTAGCGGATTTCTCGAGAAAACAGAAGCTTAACAGAAGCGGAAAATCGCAAATTAGAGGGTCTTAGAGAAGGAATTCGGCTAAAATCTCGCCAGCTCATTGCGGAGAACGAGTCTCGTTCGTTTGCCCGTTTATAATCAAATTAGCCTACAATTTTGTCCAAATCCGGCAGTGCCCGAGCCACGTTGATTTCACATGTCTTATCCGGTCCCGATATAGATTCAGATGAATTAAGCTTAAAATCGTCTGTCAACAAGTAAACAAAAATAGAAAAACACGAAAAGGAATTCGGCTGAAATCTCGCCAGCTCATTGTGGAGTAATGAGTCTCGTTCGTTTGCTCGTTTACAATCAAATTAGTCTACAATTTTGTCCAAATCCGGCAGTGCCCGAGCTACTTTCATTTCACATGTCTTATCTGGTCCCGATCGAGATTCAGATGATTTGAGCAGAAAATCGTCTGTCAACAAGTAATCAAAAATAGAAATACACGAAAAGGGGTGCAACACGAGGACTTCCCAGGGGGTAACCCATCCTAGTACTGCGCTTTCGCCCAAGCACGCTTAACTTCGGAGTTCTGATGGGATCCGGTGCATTAGTGCTGGTATGATCGCACCCGACATTGAGTGTGATGTTTATTCTTATATCCCTCGAGTACGTGTGGAGCGGGCGGCGATGGACAACACGCGGCACTGCTCTCGCCCAATCATAACCATGAAGTTAAGCGTTCTGGCGCGATGGCAAAGCTAGGATGGGTGACCTCCCTGGGAAGACCTTGTGTCACGACCGTTTACGTAAATTATGGATAAACAGTCGAAATAATTGTTTTTAATGAGTTATTCGTCTCCGGAGTACTCTGCGTCATACCCTTCCGCACAGAACCGGCTCACGACAACAAAAAACGTTTAATGTTCCTAGAAAATAGAAAAAAACTAAAAAGAAGAAAATAGCGAATGTAAAGCTATTATTATGCCTGAGATACGATAAAATGGAACCGGAATCGAATTTCGAACTTCTTAAGCGGATTTTTCGAGGAAACGAAAGCTTAACAGATGCGGAAAATCGCAAATTAGAGGGTCTTAGAGAAGGAATTCGGCTAAACTCTCGCCAGCTCATTGCGGAGTAATGAGTCTCGTTCGTTTGCCCGTTTTTAATCAAATTAGGCTACAATTTTGTCCAAATCCGGTAGTGCCCGAGCTACGTTGATTTCACAAGTCTTATCTGGTCCCCATCGAAATTCAGATGATTTGAGCCGAAAATCATCTGTCATCAATTAATCAAAAATAGAAAAACTCGAAAAGGGGTGCAACATGAGGACTTCCCAAGGGGTCACCCATCCTAGTACAGCTCTCGCCCAAGCACGCTTAACTTCGGAGTTTTGATAGGATCCGGTGCATCAGTGCTGGTATGATCGCACCCGACATTGAGTGGGATGTTTATTCTTATATCCCTCGAGTACTTGTGGAGCGGGCGGCGATGGACAACACGCGGCACTGCTCTCGCCCAATCAGAACCATAAAGTTAAGCGTTCTGGCGCGATGGCAAAGCAAGGATAGGTGACCCCCCGGGAAGTCCTCGTATCGCGACAATTTACGTAAATTATGGCTAAAACAGTCGAAATAATTGTTTTTAATGAGTTAACCGTCTCCGTAGTTATCAGCGTCATACCCTTCCGCACAGAACCGGCTCACGACAACAAAAATTGCTAAATGTTCCCAGAAAATAGAAAAAAAAATAAGAAGAAGAAAATAACGAATGTAAAGCTATTATTATGCCTGGGATACAATAAAATGAAACCAGAATCTAATTTTGAACTTCCTAAGCAGATTTCTCGAGGAAATAGAATTCTGCTTAAATCTCGCCAGCTCATTGCAGAGTAATAAGTCTCGTCCGTTTACAATCAAATTAGGCTACAATTTTGTCTAAATCAGGAAGTGCCCGAGCTACGTTTATTTCACATGTCATAGCTGGTCCATCGCCCCCAACATTGAGTGGGATGTTTATTCTTATATCTCTCGAGTACGTGTGGAGCGGACGGCGATGGACAACATGCGGCACTGCTCTCGCCCAATCAGAACCATGAAGTTAAGCGTTCTGGCGCGATGGCAGAGCAAGGATGGGTGACCTCCCTGGGCAGTCCTCGTGTCGCGACCGTTAACGTAAACTATGGATAAAACAGTCAAAATAATTGTTTTTAATGAGTTAACCGTCTCCGGAGTAATCTACGTCATATCCTTCCGCACAAAACTGGCTCACGACAACAAAAATCGCTAAATGTTCCCAGAAAATATAAAAAAGTCGAAATAATTGTTTTTAATGAGTTAAAGGTCTCTGGAGTAATCTGCGTCATACCCTTCCGCATAGAACCGGCTCACGAAAACAAAAATCGCTAAATGTTCCCAGAAAAGAGAAAAAAAAAAAGAAGAAAATAGCGAATGTTAAGCTATTATTATGCCTGAGATACGATAAAATGGAACCGGAATCGAATTTTGAACTTCCTAAACGGATTTCTCGAGGAAAAGAAAGCTTATTAGAAGCATAAAATCGCAAATTAGAGGGTCTTAGAGAAGGAATTCGGCTAAAATCTCGCCAGCTCTTTGCGGAGTAATGAGTCTCGTTCGTTTGCCCGTTTATAATCAAATTAGGCTACAATTTTAGCCAAATCCGGCAGTGCTCAAGCTACGTTGATTTCACATGTCTTATCTGGTCCTGATCGAGATTCAGAGGATTTGAGCCGAAAATCATCAGTCATCAATTAATCAAAAATAGAAAAACTCGAAAAGGGGTGCGACACGAGGACTTCCCAAGGGGTCACCCATCCTAGTACTGCTCTCGCCCAAGCACGCTTAACTTCGGAGTTCTAATGTTATCCGGTGCATTATTGCTGGTATGATCGCACAAGACATTGAGTGGGATGTTTATTCTTATATCCCTCGAGTACGTGTGGAGCGGGTGGCGATGGACAACACGCGGCACTGCTCTCGCCCAATCAGAACAATGATGTTAAGAGTCCTGGTGCGATGGCAGAGCTACGATGGGTGTCCTCCGTAGGAAGTCCTCGTGTCGCGACCGTTTACGTAAATTATGGATAAAATAGTCGAAATAATGGTTTTTAATGAGTTAACCTTCTCCTGAGTAATCTGCGTCATACCCTTCCGCACAGAACCGGCTCACGACAACAAAAATCGCTAAATGTTCCCAGAAAATAGAAAAAAAAATAAGAAGAAGAAATAGCGAATGTAAAGCTATTATTACTCCTAGGATACGATAAAATGGAACCAGAATCGAATTTCAGACTTCCTAACCGGATTTCTCGAGGAAACGGAAGCTTAACAAAAGCGGAAAATCGCAAATTAGAGGGTCTTAGAGAAGGAATTCGGCTAAAATCTCGCCAGCTCATTGCGGAATGAGTCTCGTTCGTTTGCCCGTTTACAATCAAATTAGGCTACAATTTTGTCCAATTCCGGCGGTGCTTGAGCTACGTTGATTTCTCATGTCTTATCTGGTCCCGGTCGAGATTCTGATGATTTGAGCCGAAAATCATCTGTCAACAAGTAATCAAAAATAGAAAAACACGAAAAGGGGTGCAACACGAGGACTTCCCAGAAGGTCACCCATCCTAGTACTGCTCTCGCCCAGGCATGCATAACTTCGGAGTTCGTATGGGATCCTGTGCATTAGTGCTGGTATGATCGCACCCAACATTGAGTGGGATGTTTATTCTTATATCCCTCGAGTACATGTGGAGCTGTCGGCGATGGACAACACGCGGCACTGCTCTCTCCCAAACAGAACCATGAAGTTAAGCGTTCTGGCGCGATGGCAGAGCTAGGATGGGTGTCCTCCCTGGGAGTAATCTGCATCATACCCTTCCAATCAGAACCATGAGTTAACCGTCTCCGGAGTAATCTGCATCATACCCTTCCACACAGAACCGGCTCAGGACAACAAAAATCGCTAAATGCTCCCAGAAAATAGAAAAAAAATAAGAAGAAGAAAATAGCGAATGTAAAGCTATTATTATGCCTAGGATACGATAAAATGGAACCGGAATCGAATTTCAAACTTCCTATGCAGATTTCTCGAGGAAACGGAAGCTTAACAGAAGCGGAAAATTGCAAATTAGAGGGTCTTAGAGAAAGAAATTGGCTAAACTCTCGCCATCTCATTGCGGAGTAATGAGTCTCGTTCGTTTGCCCGTTTACAATCTAATTAGGCTACAATTTTGTCCAAATCCGGCAGTGCCCGAGCTACGTTGATTTCATATGTTTTATCTGGTCCTGATCCAGATTCAGATGATTTGTGCCGAAATTCGTCTATCAACAAGTAATTAAAAGTGGAAAAACACGAAAAGGGGTGCAACACAAGGACTTCCTAGGGGGTCACCCATCCTAGTACTGCTCTCTCTCGCCTAAGCACGCTTAACTTCGAAGTTCTGATGGGATCCGGTGCATTAGTGCTGGTATGATCGCACCCAACATTGAGTGGGTGACCTCCATATCAGAACCATGAAGTTAAGCGTTCTGGCGCGATGACAGAGCTAGGATGGGTGACCTCCATGAGCATTCCTCGTGTCGCGATCGATTACGAAAATTAAGGCTAAAACAGTCGAAATAATTGTTTTTAATGAGTTAACCGTCTCCGAAGTAATCTGCGTCATACCCTTCCGCACTGAACCGGCTCACGACAACAAAAATCGCTAAATATTCCCAGAAAATAGAAAAAAAAGAAGAAGAAAATAACGAATGTAAAGCTATTATTATGCCTAGGATACGATAAAATAGAACTAAAATCGATTTTCGAACTTCCAAAGCGGATTTCTCGAGGAAACAGAAGTTTAACAAAAGCGGAAAATTGCAAATTAGAGGGTCTTAGAGAAAGAATTCGGCTAAACTCTCGCTAGCTCATTGCGGAGTAATGAGTCTCGTTCATTTGCCCGTTTACAATCTAATTAAGCTACAATTTTGTCCAAATCCGGCAGTGCCCGAGCTACGTTGATTTCACATATTTTATCAGGTCCTGATCGAGATTCAGATGATTTGATCCGAAATTCGTCTGTCAACAAGTAATTAAAAATGGAAAAACACGAAAAGGGGTGCAACACGAGGACTTCCTAGGGGGTCACCCATCCTAGTACGGCTCTTGCCCAAGCACGCTTAACTTCAGCCAAAAACCGTTTGTCAACAAGTAATCAAAAATGGAAAAACACGAAAAAAGGTGAAACACGAGGAACTTCCCAGGGGGTCACCCATCCTAGTACTGCTGTCGCCCAAGCACGCTTAACTTCGGAGTTCTGATGGGATACAGTGCATTAGTGCTGGTATGATCGCACCCGACATTGAGTGAGATGTTTATTCTTATATCCTTCGAATACATGTGGAGCAGTCGGCGATGGGCAACACGCGGCACTGCTCTCGCCCAATCAGAACCATGAAGTTAAGCGTTCTGGCGCGATGGCAGAGCTAGGGTGGGTGACCTCCCTGAGAAGTTCTTGTGTCGCGACCATTTACGTAAATTAAGGCTAAAACAATCGAAATAATTGTTTTTAATGAGTTAACCATCTCCAGAGTAATCTGCGTCATACCTTTCCGCACAGAACCGGCTCACGACAACAAAAATCGCTAAATGTTCCTAGAAAATAGAAAAAAATAAGAAGAAGAAAATAACGAATGTAAACCTATTATCATGCCTGGGATACGATAAATAGGAACCAGAATCGAATTTCGAACTTCCTAAGCGGATTTTTCGAGGAAACGGAAGCTTAACAGAAGCGGAAAATTGCAAATTAGAGGGTTTTAGAGAAAAAATTCGGCTAAACTCTCGCCAGCTCATTGCGGAGTATTGAGTCTCGTTCGTTTGCCCATTAACAATCAAATTAGGCTACAATTTTGTCCAAATCCGGCAGTGCCCGAGCTACTTTCATTTCACATGTCTTATCTGGTCCCGATCGAGATTCAGATGATTTAAGCAGAAAATCGTCTGTCAACAAGTAATCAAAAATAGAAAAACACGAAAAGGGGTGCAACACGAGGACTTCCCAGGGGGTAACCCATCCTAGTACTGCGCTTTCGCCCAAGCACGCTTAACTTCGGAGTTCTGATGGGATCCGGTGCATTAGTGCTGGTATGATCGCACCCGACATTGAGTGTGATGTTTATTCTTATATCCCTCGAGTACGTGTGGAGCGGGCGGCGATGGACAACACGCGGCACTGCTCTCGCCCAATCATAACCATGAAGTTAAGCGTTCTGGCGCGATGGCAGAGCTAGGATGGGTGACCTCCCTGGGAAGACCTTGTGTCACGACCGTTTACGTAAATTATGGATAAACAGTCGAAATAATTTTTTTTAATGAGTTATTCGTCTCCGGAGTACTCTGCGTCATACCCTTCCGCACAGAACCGGCTCACGACAACAAAAAACGTTTAATGTTCCTAGAAAATAGAAAAAAACTAAAAAGAAGAAAATAGCGAATGTAAAGCTATTATTATGCCTGAGATACGATAAAATGGAACCGGAATCGAATTTCGAACTTCTTAAGCGGATTTTTCGAGGAAACGAAAGCTTAACAGAAGCGGAAAATCGCAAATTAGAGGGTCTTAGAGAAGGAATTCGGCTAAACTCTCGCCAGCTCATTGCGGAGTAATGAGTCTCGTTCGTTTGCCCGTTTTTAATCAAATTAGGCTACAATTTTGTCCAAATCCGGTAGTGCCCGAGCTACGGTTATTTCACATGTCTTATCTGGTCCCGATCGAAATTCAGATGATTTGAGCCGAAAATCATCTGTCATCAATTAATCAAAAATAGAAAAACTCGAAAAGGGGTGCAACATGAGGATTTCCCAAGGGGTCACCCATCCTAGTACAGCTCTCGCCCAAGCACGCTTAACTTCGGAGTTTTGATGGGATCCGGTGCATCAGTGCTGGTATGATCGCACCCGACATTGAGTGGGATGTTTATTCTTATATCCCTCGAGTACTTGTGGAGCGGGCGGCGATGGACAACACGCGGCACTGCTCTCGCCCAATCAGAACCATGAAGTTAAGCGTTCTGGCGCGATGGCAAAGCAAGGATAGGTGACCCCCCGGGAAGTCCTCGTATCGCGACGGTTTACGTAAATTATGGCTAAAACAGTCGAAATAATTGTTTTTAATGAGTTTACCGTCTCCGTAGTTATCAGCGTCATACCCTTCCGCACAGAACCGGCTCACGACAACAAAAATTGCTAAATGTTCCCAGAAAATAGAAAAAAAAATAAGAAGAAGAAAATAACGAATGTAAAGCTATTATTATGCCTGGGATACAATAAAATGAAACCAGAATCTAATTTTGAACTTCCTAAGCGGATTTCTCGAGGAAATGGAATTCTGCTTAAATCTCGCCAGCTCATTGCAGAGTAATAAGTCTCGTCCGTTTACAATCAAATTAGGCTACAATTTTGTCTAAATCAGGAAGTGCCCGAGCTACGTTGATTTCACATGTCATATCTGGTCCCGATCGAGATTCAGATGATTTGAGCCGAAAATTGTCTGTCAACAAGTAATCAAAAATAGAAAAACACGAAAAGGGGTGAAACACGAGGACTTCCCACGGGGTCACCCATCCTAGTACCGATCTTGTCCAAGCACGCTTAACTTCGGAGTTCTGATGGGATCCGGTCCATTAGTGCTGGTCCATCGCCCCCAACATTGAGTGGGATGTTTATTCTTATATCTCTCGAGTACGTGTGGAGCGGACGGCGATGGACAACATGCGGCACTGCTCTCGCCCAATCAGAACCATGAAGTTAAGCGTTCTGGCGCGATGGCAGAGCAAGGATGGGTGACCCCCCGGGAAGTCCTCGTATCGCGACGGTTTACGTAAATTATGGATAAAACAGTCAAAATAATTGTTTTTAATGAGTTAACCGTCTCCGGAGTAATCTACGTCATACCCTTCCGCACAGAACTGGCTCACGACAACAAAAATCGCTAAATGTTCCCAGAAAATATAAAAAAGTCGAAATAATTGTTTTTAATGAGTTAAAGGTCTCTGGAGTAATCTGCGTCATACCCTTCCGCACAGAACCGGCTCACGAAAACAAAAATCGCTAAATGTTCCCAGAAAAGAGAAAAAAAAAAGAAGAAAATAGCGAATGTTAAGCTATTATTATGCCTGAGATACGATAAAATGGAACCGGAATCGAATTTTGAACTTCCTAAACGGATTTCTCGAGGAAAAGAAAGCTTATTAGAAGCATAAAATCGCAAATTAGAGGGTCTTAGAGAAGGAATTCGGCTAAAATCTCGCCAGCTCTTTGCGGAGTAATGAGTCTCGTTCGTTTGCCCGTTTATAATCAAATTAGGCTACAATTTTAGCCAAATCCGGCAGTGCTCAAGCTACGTTGATTTCACATGTCTTATCTGGTCCTGATCGAGATTCAGAGGATTTGAGCCGAAAATCATCAGTCATCAATTAATCAAAAATAGAAAAACTCGAAAAGGGGTGCGACACGAGGACTTCCCAAGGGGTCACCCATCCTAGTACTGCTCTGGCCCAAGCACGCTTAACTTCGGAGTTCTAATGTTATCCGGTGCATTAGTGCTGGTATGATCGCACCAGACATTGAGTGGGATGTTTATTCTTATATCCCTCGAGTACGTGTGGAGCGGGTGGCGATGGACAACACGCGGCACTGCTCTCGCCCAATCAGAACAATGATGTTAAGAGTCCTGGTGCGATGGCAGAGCTACGATGGGTGTCCTCCGTAGAAAGTCCTCGTGTCGCGACCGTTTACGTAAATTATGGATAAAATAGTCGAAATAATGGTTTTTAATGAGTTAACCTTCTCCTGAGTAATCTGCGTCATACCCTTCCGCACAGAACCGGCTCACGACAACAAAAATCGCTAAATGTTCCCAGAAAATAGAAAAAAAAATAAGAAGAAGAAATAGCGAATGTAAAGCTATTATTACTCCTAGGATACGATAAAATGGAACCGGAATCGAATTTCAGACTTCCTAACCGGATTTCTCGAGGAAACGGAAGCTTAACAAAAGCGGAAAATCGCAAATTAGAGGGTCTTAGAGAAGGAATTCGGCTAAAATCTCGCCAGCTCATTGCGGAATGAGTCTCGTTCGTTTGCCCGTTTACAATCAAATTAGGCTACAATTTTGTCCAATTCTGGCGGTGCTTGAGCTACGTTGATTTCTCATGTCTTATCTGGTCCCGGTCGAGATTCTGATGATTTGAGCCGAAAATCATCTGTCAACAAGTAATCAAAAATAGAAAAACACGAAAAGGGGTGCAACACGAGGACTTCCCAGAAGGTCACCCATCCTAGTACTGCTCTCGCCCAGGCATGCATAACTTCGGAGTTCGTATGGGATCCTGTGCATTAGTGCTGGTATGATCGCACCCAACATTGAGTGGGATGTTTATTCTTATATCCCTCGAGTACGTGTGGAGCTGTCGGCGATGGACAACACGCGGCACTGCTCTCTCCCAAACAGAACCATGAAGTTAAGCGTTCTGGCGCGATTGCAGAGCTAGGATGGGTGTCCTCCCTGGGAGTAATCTGCATCATACCCTCCCAATCAGAACCATGAGTTAACCGTCTCCGGAGTAATCTGCATCATACCCTTCCACACAGAACCGGCTCAGGACAACAAAAATCGCTAAATGCTCCCAGAAAATAGAAAAAAAAATAAGAAGAAGAAAATAGCGAATGTAAAGCTATTATTATGCCTAGGATACGATAAAATGGAACCGGAATCGAATTTCAAACTTCCTATGCAGATTTCTCGAGGAAACGGAAGCTTAACAGAAGCGGAAAATTGCAAATTAGAGGGTCTTAGAGAAAGAAATTGGCTAAACTCTCGCCATCTCATTGCGGAGTAATGAGTCTCGTTCGTTTGCCCGTTTACAATCTAATTAGGCTACAATTTTGTCCAAATCCGGCAGTGCCCGAGCTACGTTGATTTCATATGTTTTAACTGGTCCTGATCCAGATTCAGATGATTTGTGCCGAAATTCGTCTATCAACAAGTAATTAAAAGTGGAAAAACACGAAAAGGGGTGCAACACAAGGACTTCCTAGGGGGTCACCCATCCTAGTACTGCTCTCTCTCGCCTAAGCACGCTTAACTTCGGAGTTCTGATGGGATCCGGTGCATTAGTGCTGGTATGATCGCACCCAACATTGAGTGGGTGACCTCCATATCAGAACCATGAAGTTAAGCGTTCTGGCGCGATGACAGAGCTAGGATGGGTGACCTCCATGAGCATTCCTCGTGTCGCGATCGATTACGTAAATTAAGGCTTAAACAGTCGAAATAATTGTTTTTAATGAGTTAACTGTCTCCGAAGTAATCTGCGTCATACCCTTCCGCACTGAACCGGCTCACGACAACAAAAATCGCTAAATATTCCCAGATAATAGAAAAAAAAGAAGAAGAAAATAACGAATGTAAAGCTATTATTATGCCTAGGATACGATAAAATAGAACTAAAATCGATTTTCGAACTTCCAAAGCGGATTTCTCGAGGAAACAGAAGTTTAACAAAAGCGGAAAATTGCAAATTAGAGGGTCTTAGAGAAAGAATTCGGCTAAACTCTCGCTAGCTCATTGCGGAGTAAGGAGTCTCGTTCATTTGCCCGTTTACAATCTAATTAAGCTACAATTTTGTCCAAATCCGGCAGTGCCCGAGCTACGTTGATTTCACATGTTTTATCAGGTCCTGATCGAGATTCAGATGATTTGATCCGAAATTCGTCTGTCAACAAGTAATTAAAAATGGAAAAACACGAAAAGGGGTGCAACACAAGGACTTCCTAGGGGGTCACCCATCCTAGTACGGCTCTCGCCCAAGCACGCTTAACTTCAGCCAAAAACCGTTTGTCAACAAGTAATCAAAAATGGAAAAACACGAAAAAGGGTGAAACACGAGGACTTCCCAGGGGGTCACCCATCCTAGTACTGCTGTCGCCCAAGCACGCTTAACTTCGGAGTTTTGATGGGATACAGTGCATTAGTGCTGGTATGATCGCACCCGACATTGAGTGAGATGTTTATTCTTATATCCTTCGAATACATGTGGAGCAGTCGGCGATGGGCAACACGCGGCACTGCTCTCGCCCAATCAGAACCATGAAGTTAAGCGTTCTGGCGCGATGGCAGAGCTAGGGTGGGTGACCTCCCTGAGAAGTTCTCGTGTCGCGACCGTTTACGTAAATTAAGGCTAAAACAATCGAAATAATTGTTTTTAATGAGTTAACCATCTCCAGAGTAATCTGCGTCATACCTTTCCGCACAGAACCGGCTCACGACAACAAAAATCGCTAAATGTTCCTAGAAAATAGAAAAAAATAAGAAGAAGAAAATAACGAATGTAAACCTATTATCATGCCTGGGATACGATAAATAGGAACCAGAATCGAATTTCGAACTTCCTAAGCGGATTTCTCGAGGAAACGGAAGCTTAACAGAAGCGGAAAATTGCAAATTAGAGGGTTTTAGAGAAAAAATTCGGCTAAACTCTCGCAAGCTCATTGCGGAGTATTGAGTCTCGTTCGTTTGCCCATTTACAATCAAACTAGGCTACAATTTTGTCCAAATCCGGCAGTGCCCGAGCTACTTTCATTTCACATGTCTTATCTGGTCCCGATCGAGATTCAGATGATTTGAGCAGAAAATCGTCTGTCAACAAGTAATCAAAAATAGAAAAACACGAAAAGGGGTGCAACACGAGGACTTCCCAGGGGGTAACCCATCCTAGTACTGCGCTTTCGCCCAAGCACGCTTAACTTCGGAGTTCTGATGGGATCCGGTGCATTAGTGCTGGTATGATCGCACCCGACATTGAGTGTGATGTTTATTCTTATATCCCTCGAGTACGTGTGGAGCGGGCGGCGATGGACAACACGCGGCACTGCTCTCGCCCAATCATAACCATGAAGTTAAGCGTTCTGGCGCGATGGCAGAGCTAGGATGGGTGACCTCCCTGGGAAGACCTTGTGTCACGACCGTTTACGTAAATTATGGATAAACAGTCGAAATAATTGTTTTTAATGAGTTATTCGTCTCCGGAGTACTCTGCGTCATACCCTTCCGCACAGAACCGGCTCACGACAACAAAAAACGTTTAATGTTCCTAGAAAATAGAAAAAAACTAAAAAGAAGAAAATAGCGAATGTAAAGCTATTATTATGCCTGAGATACGATAAAATGGAACCGGAATCGAATTTCGAACTTCTGAAGCGGAATCGAATTTCGAACTTCTTAAATGGGCAACACGCGGCACTGCTCTTGCCCAATCAGAACCATTAAGTTAAGCGTTCTGGCGCGATGGCAGAGCTAGGGTGGGTGACCTCCCTGAGAAGTTCTCGTGTCGCGACCGTTTACGTAAATTAAGGCTAAAACAATGGAAATAATTGTTTTTAATGAGTTAACCATCTCCAGAGTAATCTGCCTCATACCTTTCCGCACAGAACCGGCTCACGACAACAAAAATCGCTAAATGTTCCTAGAAAATAGAAAAAAATAAGAAGAAGAAAATAACGAATGTAAACCTATTATCATGCCTGGGATACGATAAATAGGAACCAGAATCGAATTTCGAACTTCCTAAGCGGATTTCTCGAGAAAACGGAAGCTTAACAGAAGTGGAAAATCGCAAATTAGAGGGTCTTGGAGAAGGAATTCGGCTAAACTCTCGCCAGGCTCATTGCGGAGTAATGAGTCTCGTTCTTTTGCCCGTTTCTAATCAAATTAGGCTACAATTTTGTCCAAATCCGGCAGTGCCCGAGCTACGTTGATTTCACATGTCTTATCTGGTACCAATCGAGATTCAGATGATTTTAGCCGAAAATCATCTGTCATCAATTAATAAAAAATAAAACAACTCGAAAAGGGGTGCAACACAAGGACTTCCCAAGGGGTCACCCATCCTAGTACTGCTCTCGCCCAAGCACGCTTAACTTCGAAGTTCTGTTGGGATCCGGTTCAATAGTGAGCGTCCTGGCGCGATGGCAGAGCGAGGATGGGTGACCTCCCTGGGCAATCCTCGTGTCACGACCGTTTACGTAAATTATGTATAATACAGTCGAAATAATTGTTTTTAATGAGTTAATCGTCCCCGGAATAATCTGCGTCATACCCTTCCGCACAAAATCGGCTCACGACAACAAAAATCGCAAAATATTCCCAGAAAATAGAAAAAAAAATAAGAAGAAGAAAATAGCGAATGTTAAGCTATTATTATGCCTGTGATACGATAAAATGGAACCGGAATCGAATTTCGAGCTTCCTTAGCGGATTTCTGGAGAAAACAGAAGCTTAACAGAAGCGGAAAATCGCAAATTAGAGGGTCTTAGAGAAGGAATTCGGCTAAAATCTCGCCAGCTCATTGCGGAGAACGAGTCTCGTTCGTTTGCCCGTTTATAATCAAATTAGCCTACAATTTTGTCCAAATCCGGCAGTGCCCGAGCCACGTTGATTTCACATGTCTTATCCGGTCCCGATATAGATTCAAATGAATTAAGCTTAAAATCGTCTGTCAACAAGTAAACAAAAATAGAAAAACACGAAAAGGAATTCGGCTGAAATCTCGCCAGCTCATTGTGGAGTAATGAGTCTCGTTCGTTTGCTCGTTTACAATCAAATTAGGCTATAATTTTGTCCAAATCCGGCAGTGCCCGAGCTACTTTCATTTCACATGTCTTATCTGGTCCCGATCGAGATTCAGATGAGTTGAGCTGAAAATCGTCTGTCAACAAGTAATCAAAAATAGAAAAACACGAAAAGGGGTGCAACACGAGGACTTCCCAGGGGGTAACCCATCCTAGTACTGCTCTTTCGCCCAAGCACGCTTAACTTCGGAGTTCTGATGGGATCCGGTGCATTAGTGCTGGTATGATCGCACCCGACATTGAGTGTGATGTTTATTCTTATATCCCTCGAGTACGTGTGGAGCGGGCGGCGATGGACAACACGCGGCACTGCTCTCGCCCAATCATAACCATGAAGTTAAGCGTTCTGGCGCGATGGCAGAGCTAGGATGGGTGACCTCCCTGGGAAGACCTTGTGTCACGACCGTTTACGTAAATTATGGATAAACAGTCGAAATAATTGTTTTTAATGAGTTATTCGTCTCCGGAGTACTCTGCGTCATACCCTTCCGCACAGAACCGGCTCACGACAACAAAAAACGTTTAATGTTCCTAGAAAATAGAAAAAAACTAAAAAGAAGAAAATAGCGAATGTAAAGCTATTATTATGCCTGAGATACGATAAAATGGAACCGGAATCGAATTTCGAACTTCTTAAGCGGATTTTTCGAGGAAACGAAAGCTTAACAGAAGCGGAAAATCGCAAATTAGAGGGTCTTAGAGAAGAAATTCGGCTAAACTCTCGCCAGCTCATTGCGGAGTAATGAGTCTCGTTCGTTTGCCCGTTTTTAATCAAATTAGGCTACAATTTTGTCCAAATCCGGTAGTGCCCGAGCTACGTTGATTTCACATGTCTTATCTGGTCCCGATCGAAATTCAGATGATTTGAGCCGAAAATCATCTGTCATCAATTAATCAAAAATAGAAAAACTCGAAAAGGGGTGCAACATGAGGACTTCCCAAGGGGTCACCCATCCTAGTACATCTCTCGCCCAAGCACGCTTAACTTCGGAGTTTTGATGAGATCCGGTGCATCAGTGCTGGTATGATCGCACCCGACATTGAGTGGGATGTTTATTCTTATATCCCTCGAGTACTTGTGGAGCGGGCGGCGATGGACAACACGCGGCACTGCTCTCGCCCAATCAGAACCATAAAGTTAAGCGTTCTGGCGCGATGGCAAAGCAAGGATAGGTGACCCCCCGGGAAGTCCTCGTATCGCGACGGTTTACGTAAATTATGGATAAAACAGTCAAAATAATTGTTTTTAATGAGTTAACCGTCTCCGGAGTAATCTACGTCATACCCTTCCGCACAGAACTGGCTCACGACAACAAAAATCGCTAAATGTTCCCAGAAAATATAAAAAAGTCGAAATAATTGTTTTTAATGAGTTAAAGGTCTCTGGAGTAATCTGCGTCATACCCTTCCGCACAGAACCGGCTCACGAAAACAAAAATCGCTAAATGTTCCCAGAAAAGAGAAAAAAAAAAGAAGAAAATAACGAATGTTAAGCTATTATTATGCCTGAGATACGATAAAATGGAACCGGAATCGAATTTTGAACTTCCTAAACGGATTTCTCGAGGAAAAGAAAGCTTATTAGAAGCATAAAATCGCAAATTAGAGGGTCTTAGAGAAGGAATTCGGCTAAAATCTCGCCAGCTCTTTGCGGAGTAATGAGTCTCGTTCGTTTGCCCGTTTATAATCAAATTAGGCTACAATTTTAGCCAAATCCGGCAGTGCTCAAGCTACGTTGATTTCACATGTCTTATCTGGTCCTGATCGAGATTCAGAGGATTTGAGCCGAAAATCATCAGTCATCAATTAATCAAAAATAGAAAAACTCGAAAAGGGGTGCGACACGAGGACTTCCCAAGGGGTCACCCATCCTAGTACTGCTCTCGCCCAAGCACGCTTAACTTCGGAGTTCTAATGTTATCCGGTGCATTAGTGCTGGTATGATCGCACCAGACATTGAGTGGGATGTTTATTCTTATATCCCTCGAGTACCTGTGGAGCGGATGGCGATGGACAACACGCGGCACTGCTCTCGCCCAATCAGAACAATGATGTTAAGAGTCCTGGTGCGATGGCAGAGCTACGATGGGTGTCCTCCGTAGGAAGTCCTCGTGTCGCGACCGTTTACGTAAATTATGGATAAAATAGTCGAAATAATGGTTTTTAATGAGTTAACCTTCTCCTGAGTAATCTGCGTCATACCCTTCCGCACAGAACCGGCTCACGACAACAAAAATCGCTAAATGTTCCCAGAAAATAGAAAAAAAAATAAGAAGAAGAAATAGCGAATGTAAAGCTATTATTACTCCTAGGATACGATAAAATGGAACCGGAATCGAATTTCAGACTTCCTAACCGGATTTCTCGAGGAAACGGAAGCTTAACAGAAGCGGAAAATCGCAAATTAGAGGGTCTTAGAGAAGGAATTCGGCTAAAATCTCGCCAGCTCATTGCGGAATGAGTCTCGTTCGTTTGCCCGTTTACAATCAAATTAGGCTACAATTTTGTCCGATTCCGGCGGTGCTTGAGCTACGTTGATTTCTCATGTCTTATCTGGTCCCGGTCGAGATTCTGATGATTTGAGCCGAAAATCATCTGTCAACAAGTAATCAAAAATAGAAAAACACGAAAAGGGGTGCAACACGAGGACTTCCCAGAAGGTCACCCATCCTAGTACTGCTCTCGCCCAGGCATGCATAACTTCGGAGTTCGTATGGGATCCTGTGCATTAGTGCTGGTATGATCGCACCCAACATTGAGTGGGATGTTTGTTCTTATATCCCTCGAGTACGTGTGGAGCTGTCGGCGATGGACAACACGCGGCACTGCTCTCTCCCAAACAGAACCATGAAGTTAAGCGTTCTGGCGCGATGGCAGAGCTAGGATGGGTGTCCTCCCTGGGAGTAATCTGCATCATACCCTTCCAATCAGAACCATGAGTTAACCATCTCCGGAGTAATCTGCATCATACCCTTCCACACAGAACCGGCTCAGGACAACAAAAATCGCTAAATGCTCCCAGAAAATATAAAAAAAAATAAGAAGAAGAAAATAGCGAATGTAAAGCTATTATTATGCCTAGGATACGATAAAATGGAACCGGAATCGAATTTCAAACTTCCTATGCAGATTTCTGGAGGAAACGGAAGCTTAACAGAAGCGGAAAATTGCAAATTAGAGGGTCTTAGAGAAAGAAATTGGCTAAACTCTCGCCATCTCATTGCGGAGTAATGAGTCTCGTTCGTTTGCCCGTTTACAATCTAATTAGGCTACAATTTTGTCCAAATCCGGCAGTGCCCGAGCTACATTGATTTCATATGTTTTATCTGGTCCTGATCCAGATTCAGATGATTTGTGCCGAAATTCGTCTATCAACAAGTAATTAAAAGTGGAAAAACACGAAAAGGGGTGCAACACAAGGACTTCCTAGGGGGTCACCCATCCTAGTACTGCTCTCTCTCGCCTAAGCACGCTTAACTTCGGAGTTCTGATGGGATCCGGTGCATTAGTGCTGGTATGATCGCACCCAACATTGAGTGGGTGACCTCCATATCAGAACCATGAAGTTAAGCGTTCTGGCGCGATGACAGAGCTAGGATGGGTGACCTCCATGAGCATTCCTCGTGTCGCGATCGATTACGTAAATTAAGGCTAAAACAGTCGAAATAATTGTTTTTAATGAGTTAACCGTCTCCGAAGTAATCTGCGTCATACCCTTCCGCACTGAACCGGCTCACGACAACAAAAATCGCTAAATATTCCCAGAAAATAGAAAAAAAAGAATAAGAAAATAACGAATGTAAAGCTATTATTATGCCTAGGATACGATAAAATAGAACTAAAATCGATTTTCGAACTTCCAAAGCGGATTTCTCGAGGAAACAGAAGTTTAACAAAAGCGGAAAATTGCAAATTAGAGGGTCTTAGAGAAAGAATTCGGCTAAACTCTCGCTAGCATATTGCGGAGTAATGAGTCTCGTTCATTTGCCCGTTTACAATCTAATTAAGCTACAATTTTGTCCAAATCCGGCAGTGCCCGAGCTACGTTGATTTCACATGTTTTATCAGGTCCTGATCGAGATTCAGATGATTTGATCCGAAATTCGTCTGTCAACAAGTAATAAAAAATGGAAAAACACGAAAAGGGGTGCAACACGAGGACTTCCCAGGGGGTCACCCATCCTAGTACGGCTCTCGCCCAAGCACGCTTAACTTCAGCCAAAAACCGTTTGTCAACAAGTAATCAAAAATAGAAAAACACGAAAAAGGGTGAAACACGAGGACTTCCCAGGGGGTCACCCATCCTAGTGCATTAGTGCTGGTATGATCGCACCCGACATTGAGTGAGATGTTTATTCTTATATCCTTCGAATACATGTGGAGCAGTCGGCGATGGGCAACACGCGGCACTGCTCTCGCCCAATTAGAACCATGAAGTTAAGCGTTCTGGCGCGATGGCAGAGCTAGGGTGGGTGACCTCCCTGAGAAGTTCTCGTGTCGCGACCGTTTACGTAAATTAAGGCTAAAACAATCGAAATAATTGTTTTTAATGAGTTAACCATCTCCAGAGTAATCTGCGTCATACCTTTCCGCACAGAACCGGCTCACGACAACAAAAATCGCTAAATGTTCCTAGAAAATAGAAAAAAATAAGAAGAATAAAATAACGAATGTAAACCTATTATCATGCCTGGGATACGATAAATAGGAACCAGAATCGAATTTCGAACTTCCTAAGCGGATTTCTCGAGGAAACGGAAGCTTAACAGAAGCGGAAAATTGCAAATTAGAGGGTTTTAGAGAAAAAATTCGGCTAAACTCTCGCCAGCTCATTGCGGAGTATTGAGTCTCGTTCGTTTGCCCATTTACAATCTAATTAGGCTACAATTTTGTCCAAATCTGGCAGTGCCCGAGCAACGTTGATTTCACATGTTTTATCTGGTCTTGATCGAGATTCAGATGATTTGAGCCAAAATTCGTCTGTCAACAAGTAATTAAAAATGGAAAAACACGAAAAGGGGTGCAACACGAGGAATTCCTAGAGGGTCGTCACCCATCCTAGTACTGCTCTCGCCCAAGCACGCTTAACTTCAGCCGAAAATCGTCTGTCAACAAGTAATTAAAAATAGAAAAACACGAAAAGTGGTGCATCACGAGGACATCCCAGGGGGTCACCCATCCTAGTACTGCTCTCGCCCAAGAATGCTTAACTTCGGAGTTCTGATGGGATCCGATGCATTAGTGCTGGTAAGATCGCACCCGACATTGAGTGGGATGTTTATTCTTACATCCCTCGAGTACGTGTGGAGCGGGCGGCGATGGACAACACGTGGCACTGCTCTCGCCCAATCAGAACCATGAAGTTAAGCGTTCTGGCGTGATGATAGAGATAGGAAGGGTGACCTCCTTGGGAAGTCCTCGTGTCGCGATCGTTTACGTAAATTATGGATAAAACAGTCAAAATAATTGTTTTTAATGAGTTAACCATCTCCGGAGTAATCTGCGTCATACTCTTCCGCACAGAACCGGCTCACGACAGTAAAAATCGCTAAATGTTCCCAGAAAATAGAAAAAAAAATAAGAAGAAAATAGAGAATGTAAAGCTATTATTATGCCTGGGATACGATAAAATGGAACCGGAATCGAATTTCAGACTTCCTAAACGGATTTCTCGAGGAAACGGAAGTTTAACATAAGCAAAAAATCGCAAATTAGAGGGTCTTAGGAGAAGGAATTCGGCTAAAATCTCGCCAGCTCATTGCGGAGTAATGAGTCTCGTTCGTTTGTCCGTTTACAATCAAATTAGTCTACAATTTTGTCCAAATCCGGCAGTGCCCGTGCTACGTTGATTTCACATGTCTTATCTGGTCCCGATCATGATTCAGATGATTTGAGCCAAAATCATCTGTCAACAAATAATCAAGAATAGAAAAACACGAAAAGGCGTGCAACACGAGGACTTCCCAAGGGTCACCCATCCTAGTACTGCACTCGCCCAACCACGCTTAACTTCGGAGTTCTGATGGGATCCGATGCATTAGTGCTGGTATGATCGCACCCAACGTTGAGTGGAATGTTTATTCTTATATCTCTCGAGTACGTGTGGAGCGGGCGGCGATGGACAACACGCGGCACTGCTCTCGTCCAATCAGAACCATGAAGTTAAGCGTTCTGACGCGATGGCAGAGTTAGGATGGGTGACTTCCCTGGCCAGTCCTTGTGTCACGACCGTTTACGTAAACTATGGATAAAACAGTCAAAATAATTGTTTTTAATGAGTTAACCGTCTCCGGAGTAATCTGCGTCATACTCTTCCGCACAGAACTAGCTCACGACAACAAAAATCGCTAAATGTTTCCAGAAGACATAAAAAAATAAGAAGAAGAAAATAACAAATGGAAATCTATTATTATGCTTGGGATACGATAAAATGGATCCGGAATAAAATTTCGAACTTCCTAAGCGGATTTCTCAAGGAAACGGAAGCTTAACAGAAGCGGAAAATCGCTAATTAGAGGGTCATAGAGAAGAAATTCGGCTAAAATCTCACCACTTCATTGCGGAGTAATGAGTCTCGTTCGTTTGCCCGTTTACAATCAAATTAGCCTACAATTTTGTTCAAATCCGGCAGTGCCCGAGCTACGTTGATTAGTGTTGGTATGATCGCAACCAACATTGAGTGGGAAGTTTATTCTTATATCCCTTGAGTAAGTGTGGAGCGGGCGGCGATGGACAACACGCGGCACTGCTCTCGCCCAATCAGAACCATGAAGTTAAGCGTTCTGGCGTGATGATAGAGATAGGAAGGGTGACCTCCTTGGGAAGTCCTCGTGTCGCGATCGTTTACGTAAATTATGGATAAAACAGTCAAAATAATTGTTTTTAATGAGTTAACCATCTCCGGAGTAATCTGCGTCATACTCTTCCGCACAGAACCGACTCACGACAGTAAAAATCGCTAAATGTTCCCAGAAAATAGAAAAAAATAAGAAGAAAATAGAGAATGTAAAGCTATTATTATGCCTGGGATACGATAAAATGGAACCGAAATCGAATTTCGAACTTCCTAAGCGGATTTCTCGAGGAAACGGAATCTTAACAGAAGCGGAAAATCGCAAATTAGAGAGTCTTAGAGAAGGAATTCTGCTAAAATCTCGCCAGCTCATTGCGGAGTAACGAGTCTCGTTCGGTTGCACGTTTACAATCTAATTAGCCTACAATTTTGTCCAAATCCGGCAGTGCCCGAGCTACGTTGATTTCACGTCTTATCTGGTCCGATCAAGATTCAGATAATTTGAGCCGAAAATCGTCTGTCAACAAGTAATCAAAAATAGAAAAACACGAAAAGGCGTGCAACACGAGGACTTCCCAAGGGGTCACCCATCCTAGTACTGTTCTCGCCTAAGCACTCTTAACTTCGTAGTTCTGATGGGATCCGGTGCATTAGTGCTGGTATGATCGCACCTGACATTGAGTGGAATGTTTATTCTTATATCCCTCGAGTACGTGTGGAGCGAGCGGCGATGGACCACACGCGGCACTGCTCTCGCCCAATTAGAACCATGAAGTTAAGCGTTCTGGCGCGATGGCAGAGCTAGGATGGGTGACCTTCCTGGGCAGTCCTCCTGTCGTGATCGTTTACGTAAATTATGGCCAAAACAGTCGAAATAATTGTTTTTAATGAGTTAACCGTCTCCGGAGTAATCTGTGTCATACCCTTCCGCACAGAACCGGCTCACGACAACAAAAATCGCTAAATGTTCCCATAAAATAATAAAAAAATAAGAAAAAGAAAATAGCGATCGTAAAGCTATTATTATGCCTGGAATACGATAAAATGGAATCGGAATATAATTTCGAACTTCCTAAGCGGATTTCTCGAGGAAACAGAAGCTTAACAGAAGCGAAAAATCGCAAATTAGAGGGTCTTAGAGAATGAATTCGGCTAAAATCTCGCCACCTTATTGCAAAGTAATGAGTCTCGTTAGTTTTCCCGTTTACAATCAAATTAGGCTACAATTTTGTCTAAATCCAGCAGTGCCTGAGCTACGTTGATTTCACATGTCTTATCTGTTCTCGATTGAGATTTGGATGATTTGAGCCGAAAATCGTATGTCAACAAGTAATCAAAAAAAGAAAAACACGAAAAGAGGTGCAACACGAGGACTTCCTAGGGGGTCACCCATCCTAGTACTGCTCTCGCCCAAGCACGTTTAACCTCGGAGATCTAATGGGATCTGGTGCATTAATGCTGGTATGATCGCACCTCACATTCAGTGGGATGTTTATTCTTATATCCCTCGAGTACGTGTGGAGCGGGCGGCAATGGACAACACGCGGCACTACTCTCGCCCAATCAGAACCATGAAGTTAAGCATTCTGGCGGGATCGCAGAGCTAGGATTGGTGACCTCCCTGGGCAGTCCTCGTGTCGCGACCGTTTACGTAAATTATGGCTAAAACAGTCGAAATAATTGTTTTTATTGAGTTAACCGCCTCCAGAGTAATCTGCGTCGTACCCTTCTGCACAGAACTGGCTCACGACAACAAAAATCGCTAAATGTTCCCAGAAAATAGAAAAAAAACTAAAAAGAAGAAAATAGCAAATGTAAAGCTATTATTATGCCTGAGATAAGATAAAATGGAACCAGAATCGAATTTCGAACTTCCTAAATAGATTTCTCGAGGAAACGGAAGCTTAACAGAAGCAGAAAATTGCAAATTAGAGGGTCTTAGAGAAGAAATTCGGATAAAATCTCGCCACCTCATTGCGGAGTAATGAGTCTTGTTCGTTTGCCTGTTTAAAATCAAATTTGCCTACAATTTTGTCCAAATCCGGCAGTGCTCGAGCTACGTTGATTTGACATGTCCTATCTGGTCCTGATCGAGATTCAGATGATTTGAGCCGAAAATCGTCTGTCGACAAGTAATCAAAAATAGAAAAACACGAAAAGGGGTGCAACACGAGGACTTCCCTGGGGGTCACCCATCCTAGTACTGTTCTCGCCCAAGCACGCTAAACTTGGAGTTTTGATGGGATCCGGTGCGTCAATGGTGGTATGATCGCACCCGACATTGAGTGGGATGTTTATTCTTATATCCCCCGAGTACGTGTGGAGCCGGCGGCGAAGGACAACACATGGCACTGCTCTCGCCCAATCAGAACCATGAAGTTAAGCGTTCTGGCGCGATGGCAGAGCTAGGATGGGTGACCTCCCTGGGAAGTCCTCGTGTCAAGACCGTTTACGTAAATTATGGATAAAATAGTCGAAATAATTATTTTTAATGAGTTAAAACCGGCTCACGACAACCAAAATCGCTAAATATTCACAGAAAATAGAAAAAAAATAAGAAGAAGAAAATAGCGTATGTAAAACTATTAATATGCCTTGGATAGGATAAAATGGAACTGGAATCGAATTTCGAACTTCCTAAGCGGATTTCTAGAGGAAACGGAAGCCTAACAGAAGCGGAGAATCGCAAATTAGAGGGTCTTAGAGAAGGAATTCGGCTAAAATCTCGCCAGCTCATTGCGGACACGCGGCACTGCTTTCGCCCAATCAGAACCATGAAGTTAAGCGTTCTGGCGCGATGGCATAACCATCTCCTGAGTAATCTGCGACATATCCTTCAGCACAGAACCGGCTCACGACAACAAAAATTGCTAAATGTTCCAAGAAAATAGAAAAAAAAAATAAGAAGAAGAAAATAGCGAATGTAAAGCTATTATTACTCCTAGGATACGATAAAATGGAACCGGAGTTGAATTTCAAACTTCCTATGCGGATTTCTCGAGGAAACGGAAGCTTAACAGAAGAGGATTATCTCAAATTAGATGGTCTTAGAGAAGGAATTCGACTAAAATCTCGCCAGCTCATTGCGGAGTAACGAGTCTCGTTCATTTGCCCGTTTACAATCAAATTAGGCTACAATTTTGTCCAAATCCGGGAGTGCTCGAGCTACGTTGATTTCACATGTCATATCTGGTCTCGATCGAGATTCAGATGATTTGAGCCGAAAATCGTCTGTCAACAAGTAATCCAAAATAGAAAAACACGAAAAGGGGTGCATCACGAGGACATCCTAGGGGGTCACCGATCCTAGTACTGCTCTCGCCAAAGCACGCTTAACTTCGGAGTTCTGATGGGATCCAGTGCATTACTGCTGGTATGATCGCATCCGACATTGAGTGGGATGTTTATTCTTATATCCCTCGAGTACGTGTGGAGCTGGCGGCGATGCACAACACGCGGCACTGCTCTCTCCTAATCAGAACCATGAAGTTAAGCGTTCTGGCGCGATTGCAGATCTATGATGGGTGACCTCCCTGGGCAAACCTTGTGTCGCGACCGTTTACGTACATTATGGATAAAACAGTCGAAATAATTGTTTTTAATGAGTTAACCGTCCCCGAAGTAATCTGCGTCATACCCTTCCGCACAGAACTGGCTCACGACAACAAAAATCGCTAAATGTTCCCAGAAAATAGAAAAAAAATAAGAAGAAGAAAATAGTAATTGTAAAGCTATTATTATGCCTAGGATACGATAAAATGGAACCGGAATCGAATTTCAAACTTCCTATGCGGATTTCTCGAGGAAACGGAAGCTTAACAGAAGCGGAAAATTGCAAATTAGAGGGTCTTAGAAAAGAATTCGGCTAAACTCTCGCCAGCTCATTGCGGAGTAATGAGTCTCGTTCGTTTGCCCGTTTACAATCTAATTAGGCTACAATTTTGTCCAAATCCGGCATGGCCCGAGCTACGTTGATTTCACATGTTTTATCTGGTCCTGATCGAGATTCAGATGATTTGAGCCGAAATTCGTCTATCAACAAGTAATTAAAAATGGAAAAACACGAAAAGGGGTGCAACACGAGGACTCTTTAGGGGGTCACCCATCCTAGTACCGCTCTCTCTCGCCTAAGCACGCTTAACTTCGGAGTTCTGATGGGATCCGGTGCATTAGTGCTGGTATGATCGCACCCAACATTGAGTGGGATGTTTATTATTATATCCCTCGAGTACGTGTAGAGCGAGCGGCAATGAACAACACGCGGCACTGCTCTCGCCCAATCAGAACCACGAAGTTAAGCGTTCTGGCGCGATGACAGAGCTAGGATGGGTGACCACCCTGGGCAAACCTTGTGTCGCGACCGTTTACGTAAATTATGGATAAAACAGTCGAAATAATTGTTTTTAATGAGTTAACCGTCCCCGAAGTAATCTGCGTCATACCCTTCCGCACAGAACCGGCTCACGACAACAAAAATCGTTAAATGTTCCCAGAAATTAGAAAAAAAATAAGAAGAAGAAAATAGTAATTGTAAAGCTATTATTATGCTTAGGATACGATAAAATGGAACCGGAATCGAATTTCAAACTTCCTATGCGGATTTCTCGAGGAAACGGAAGCTTAACAGAAGCGGAAAATTGCAAATTAGAGGGTCTTAGAAAAGAATTCGCCAAACTCTCGCCAGCTCATTGCGGAGTAAAAAGTCTCGTTCGTTTGCCAGTTTACAATCAAATTAGCCTACAATTTTTTCCAAATCCGACAATGCCCGAGCTACGTTGATTTCACATGTTTTAATTGGTCCCGATCGAGATTCAGATGATTTGAGCCGAAAATCGTTTGTCAACAAGTAATCAAAAATAGAAAAACACGAAAAGAGGTGCAACACGAGGACTTCCAAGGGGGTCAACCATCCTAGTACTGCTCCCGCCCAAGCACGCTTAACTTCGGAGTTTGATGGGATCCGGTGCATTAGTGCTGGTATGATCGCACTCGACATTGAGTGGGATGTTTATTCTTATATCCTTCGAGTACATGTGGAGCGGGCGGCGATGAACAACACGCGGCACTGCTCTCGCCCAATCAGAACCACGAAGTTAAGCGTTCTGGCGCGATGACAGAGCTAGGATGGGTGACCTCCCTGAGCAGTCCTTGTGTCGCGACCGTTTACACAAATTAAGGCAAAAACAATCGAAATAATTGTTTTTAATGAGTTAACCGTCTCCAGAGTGATCTGCATCATTGCGGACACGCGGCACTGCTTTCGCCCAATCAGAACCATGAAGTTAAGTGTTCTGGCGTGATGGCATAACCATCTCCTGAGTAATCTGCGTCATATCCTTCAGCACAGAACCGGCTCACGACAACAAAAATTGCTAAATGTTCCAAGAAATAGAAAAAAAAAATAAGAAGAAGAAAATAGCGAATGTAAAGCTATTATTACTCCTAGGATACGATAAAATGGAACCGGAGTTGAATTTCAAACTTCCTATGCGGATTTCTCGAGGAAACGGAAGCTTAACAGAAGCGGATTATCTCAAATTAGATGGTCTTAGAGAAGGAATTCGACTAAAATCTCGCCAGCTCATTGCGGAGTAATGCGTCTCCTTCGTTTGCCCGTTTACAATCTAATTAGGATACAATTTTGTCCGAATCCGGCAGTGCCTGAGTTACGTTGATTCCACATGTTTTATCTGGTCCTGATCGAGATTCAGATGATTTGAGCCGAAATTCGTCTATCAACAAGTAATTTAAAATAGAAAAACACGAAAAGGGATGCAACACGAGGACTTCCTAGGGGGTCACCCATCCTAGTACTGCTCTCGCTTAAGCACGCTTAACTCCAGCCGAAAATCGTCTGTCAACAAATAATCAAAAATAGAAAAACACTAAAAGGGGTGCATCACGAAGACATCCCAGGGGGTCACCCATCCTAGTACTGCTCTCGGCCAAGCACGCTTAACTTCGGATTTCTGATGGGATCCGGTGCTTTAGTGCTGGTATGATCGCACCCAACATTGGATAGGATGTATATTCTTATATCCCTCCAGTACGTGTGGAGCGGGCGGCGATGGACAACACGCGGCACTGCTCTCGCCCAATCAGAACCATGAAGTTAAGCGTTCTGGCGCGATGACAGAGCTAGGATGGGTGACCTCCCTGGGCATTCCTCGTGTCGCGACTGTTTACGTAAACTAAGGCTAAAACAGTCGAAATAATTGTTTTTAATGAGTTAACCGTCTCCGGAGTAATCTGCGTCATACCTTTCCGCACAGAACCGGCTCACGACAACAAAAATGGCTAAATGTTCCCAGAAAATAGAAAAAAAATAAGAAGAAGAAAATAGCGAATGTAAACCTATTATTATGCCTAGGATACGATAAATGGAACCGGAATCGAATTTCAAACTTCCTATGCGGATTTCTCGAATTTCAAACTTCCTATGCGGATTTGAGAAAGAATTCGGCTAAACTCTTGCCAGCTCATTGCGGAGTAATGTGTCTTGTTCGTTTGCCCGTTTACAATCTAATTAGGCTACAATTTTGTCCAATTTCCGGCTGTGCCCGAGCTACGTTGATTTCACATGTTTTATCTGGTCCTGATCGAGATTCAGATAATTTGAGCCGAAATTCGTCTATCAACAAGTAATTAAAAATGGAAAAACACGAAAAGGGGTGCAACACGAGGACTTCCTAGGGGGTCACCGATCCTAGTACTGCTCTCGCCCAAGCGCGCTTAACTTCAGCCGAAAATCGTCTGTCAACAAGTAATCAAAAATAGAAAAACACGAAAAAGGGTGAACACACTAGGGCTTCCCAGGGGGTCACCCATCCCATCCTAGTACTGCTCTCGCCCAAGCATGCTTAACTTCGGAGTTCTGATGGGATCCGGTGCATTAGTGCTGGTATGATCGCACCCGACATTGAGTGTGAGGTTTATTCTTATATCCTTCGAGTACATGTGGAGCAGGCGGCGATGGTCAACACGCGGCACTGCTCTCGCCCAATCAGAACCATGAAGTTAAGCGTTCTGGCGCGATGGTAGAGCTAGGATGGGTGACCTCCCTGGGCATTCCTCGTGTCGCGACCGTTTACGTAAATTAAGGCTAAAACAATCTAAATAATTGTTTTTAATGAGTTAACCGTCTCCAGAGTAATCTGCATCATACCCTTCTGCACAGAACCGGCTCACGACAACAAAAATCGCTAAATGTTCCCAGAAAATAGAAAAAAAAGAAGAAGAAAATAGCGAATGTAAAGCTATTATTATGCCTAGGATACGATAAAATGAAACTGGAATCGAATTTCAGACTTCCTAAATGGATTTCTCGAGGAAACGAAAGCTTAACAGAAGCGGAAAATCGCAAATTTGAGGGTCTTAGAGAAAGAATTCGGCTAAAATCTCGCCAGCTCATTGCGGAGTAATGAGTCTCGTTCGTTTGCCCGTTTACAATCAAATTAGGCTACAATTTTGTCCTAATCCGGCAGTGCCCGAGCTACGTTGATTTCACATGACTTATATGGTCCCGATCGAGATTCAGATGATTTGAGCCGTAAATCGTCTCTCAACAAGTAATCAAAAATAGAAAAACACGAAAAGGGGTGCAACACAAGGACATCCCAGGGGGTCCGGTGCATTAGTGCTGGTATGATCGCACCCAACATTGAGTGGGATGTTTATTCTTATATACCTCGAGTACGTGTGGCGCGGGCGGAGATGGACAACACGCGGCAATGCTCTCGCCCAATCAGAACCATGAAGTTAAGCGTTCTGGCGTGATGGCTGAGCTAGGAATGGTGACCTCCCTAGGAAGTCCTCATGTCGCGACCGTTTACATAAATTATGGATAAAACAGTCAAAATAATTGTTTTTAATGAGTTTTCCGTCTCCGGAGTAATCTGTGTCATACCCTTTCGCACAGAACCGACTCACGACAACAAAAATCACTAAATGTTCCCAGAAAATAGAAAAAAAATAAGAAGAAAAAAATAGCGAATGTGAAGCTAATATTATGCCTGGGATACGATAAAATGGAACCGGAATCGAATTAGCGGATTTCTCGAGGAAACGGAAGTTTAACAGAAGCGGAAAATCGCAAATTAGAGAGTCTTAGAGAAGGAATTCGGCTAGAATATCGCCAGCTCAATGCAAAGTAATTAGTCTCGTTCGTTTGCAACACGAAAAGGCATGCAACACGAGGACTTCGGGTCACCCATCCTAGTACTGCTCTCGCCGAAGCACGCTTAACTTCAGAGTTCTGATGGGATCCGGTGAATTAGTGCTGGTATGATCGCACCCGACATTGGGTGGAATGTTTATTCTTATATCCCTCGAGTACGTGTGGCGCGGGCGGCGATGGACAACACACGGCACTGCTCTCGCCCAATCAGAAAAATGAAGTTAAGCGTTCTGGCGTGATGGCAGAGCTATGAAGGGTGACCTCCCTTGGAAGTCCTCGTGTCGCGACCGTTTACGTAAATTATGGATAAAACAGTCAAAATAATTGTTTTTAATGAGTTAACCGTCTCCGGAGTAATCTGCGTCATACCCTTCCGCACAGAACCGACTCACGACAACCAAAATCGCTAAATGTTCCTAGAAAATAGAAAAAAAAAATAAGAAGAAGAAAATAGCGAATGTAAAGCTATAAATATGCCTGAGATACGATAAAATTGAACCGGAATCGAATTTCGAACTTCCTAAACAGATTTCTCGAGGAAACGGAAGCTTAACAGAAGCGGAAAATCGAAAATTAGAGAGTCTTAGAGAAGAAATTCTGCTAAAATCTCGCCAGCTCATTGCGGAGTAATGAGTCTCGTTCGTTTGCCCGTTTACAATCAAATTAGCCTACAATTTTGTCCAAATCCGGCGGTGCCCGAGCTACGTTGATTTCACATGTCTTATCTGGTCCCGATCAAGATTCAGATGATTTGAGACGAAAATCGTCTGTCAACAAATAATCAAAAATAGAAAAACACGAAAAGGCGTGCAACACGAGGACTTCCCAGGGGGTCACCAATCCTAGTACTGCTCTCGCCCAAGCACGCTTAACTTCGGAGTTTTGATGGGATCCGGTGCATTAGTGCTGGTATGATCGCACCCGACATTGAGTGGGATGTTTATTCTTATATCATTCGAGTACGTGTGGAGCGGAAGGCGATAAACAACACGCGGCACTTCTCTCGCCCAATCAGAACCATGAAGTTTAGCGTTATAGTACGATGGCAGAGCTAGGATGGGTGACCTCCCTGGGCATTCCTCGTGTCACGACCGTTTACGTAAATTAAGGCTAAAACTGTCGAAATAATCGTTTTTGATGAGTTAAATGTCTTTGGAGTAATCTGCATCATACCCTTCCGCACAGAACCGGCTCACGACAACAAAAATCGCTAAATTTTCCCAGAAAATAGAAAAAAAATAAGAAAAAAATAACGAATGTAAAGCTTTTATTATGGCTGGGATATGATAAAATGGAACCGGAATCGAATTTCGAACTTCCTAAGCGGATTTCTCGAGGAAACAGAAACTTGACAGAAGCTGAAAATCGCAAATTAGAGGGTCTTAGAGAAGGAATTCGGCTAAAATCTCGCCAGCTCATTGCGGAGTAATGAGTCTCGTTCGTTTGTCCGTTTACAATCATATTAGCCTTCAATTTTTCCCAAATCCAGCAGTTCCCGAGCTACGTTTATTTCACATGTCTTATCAGGTCTCGATCGAGATTCAGATGATTTAAGCCGAAAATCGTCTGTCAACAAGTAATCAAAAATAGAAAAACACGAAAAGGTGTGCAACACGAGGACTTCCCAAGGGGTAACCCATCCTAGTACTGCTCTCGCCCAAGCACGCTTAACTTCGGAGTTCTGATGGGATCCGATGCATTTGTGCTGGTATGATGGCACCCGACATTGAGTGGGATGTTTATTCTTATATCCTTCGAGTACGTGTAGAGCGGGCGACGATGGACAACACGCGGCACTGCTCTCGTCCAATCAGAACCATGAAGTTATGCGTTCTGGCACGATGGCAGAGCTAGGATGGGTGACCTCCCTAGGAAGTCCTCGTGTCGCGACCGTTTACATAAATTATGGATAAAACAGTCAAAATAATTGTTTTTAATGAGTTTACCGTCTCCGGAGTAATCTGTGTCATACCCTTTCGCACAGAACCGACTCACGACAACAAAAATCACTAAATGTTCCCAGAAAATAGAAAAAAATAAGAAGAAAAAAATAGCGAATGTAAAGCTATTATTATGCATGGGATACGATAAAATGGAACCGGAATCGAATTTCGAACTTCCTAAACGGATTTCTCGAGAAAACGGAAGCTAAACAGAAGAAAAAAATCGAAAATTAGAGAGTCTAAGAGAAGGAATTCTGCTAAAATCTCGCCAGCTCATTGCGGAGTAATGAGTCTCGTTCGTTTGCCCGTTTACAATCAAATTAGGCTACAATTTTGTCGAAATCCGGCAATGCCCGAGCTACGTTGATTTCACATGTCTTATCTGGTCCCGATCATGATTCAGATGATTTGAGCCGAAAATCGTCTGTCAACACATAATCAATGATAGAAAAACACGAAAAGACGTGCAACACCAGGACTTCCTGGGGGGTCACCCATCCAAGTAATGCTCTCGCCCAAGCTCGCTTAACTTCGGAGTTCTGATGGGATCCGGTGCATTAGTGCTGGTATGATCGCACCTAACATTGAGTGGATTGTTTATTCTTATATCCCTCGAGTACGTGTGGAGCGGGCGGCGATGGACAACACGCGGCACTGCTCTCGTCCAATCAGAACCATGAAGTTAAGCGTTCTGGCACGATGGCAGAGCTAGGATGGGTGACCTCCCTGGGCAGTCCTCGTGTCGCGACCGTTTAAGTAAATTATGGATAAAACAGTCAAAATAATTGTTTTTAATGAGTTAACCGTCTCCGGAGTAATCTGCGTCATATCCTTCCGCACAATACTGGCTCACGACAACAAAAATCGCTAAATGTTCCCAGAAAATATAAAAAAATAAGAAGAAAAAAATAGCGAATGGAAATCTATTATTATGCTTGGGATACGATAAAATGGAACTGGAATCGAATTTCGAACTTCCTAAGCGGATTTCTCAAGGAAACGGAAGCTTAACAGAAGCGGAAAATCGCAAATTAGAGGGTCATAGAGAAGGAATTCGGCTAAAATCTCACCACCTCATTGCGGAGTAATGAGTCTCGTTTGTTTGCCCGTTTACAATCAAATTAACTTACAATTTTGTCCAAATCCGGCAGTGCCCGAGCTACGTTGATTTCACATGTCTTATCTGGTCCCGATCAAGATTCAGATGATTTGAGCCGAAAATCATCTGGCAACAAGTAATCAAAAATAGAAAAACACGAAAAGGTGTGCAACACGAGGACTTCCCAGGGGGTCACCCATTCTAGTACTGCTCTCGCCCAAGCACGATTAACTTTGAAGTTCTGATGGGATCCGGTGCATTAGTGCTGGTATGATCGCACCCGACATTGAGTGGAATGTTTATTCTTATATCCCTCGAGTACGTGTGGCGCGGGCGGCGATGGACAACACGCGGCACTGCTCTCGCCCAATCAGAACCATGAAGTTAAACGTTCTGGCGTGATGGCAGAGCTAGGAAGGGTGACCTCCCTGGGAAGTCCTCGTGTCGCGACCGTTTACGTAAATTATGGATAAAACAGTCAAAATAATTGTTTTTAATGAGTTAATCGTCTCCGGAGTAATCTGCGTCATACCCTTCCACACAGAACCGACTCACGACAACAAGAATCGCTAAATGTTCCCAGAAAATAGAAAAAAAATAAGAAGAAGAAAATAGCGAATGTAAAGCTATTAATATGCTTGAGATACAATAAAATGGAATCGGAATCGAATTTCGAACTTCCTAAACGGATTTCTCGAGAAAACGGAAGCTAAACAGAAGAAAAAAATCGAAAATTAGAGAGTCTAAGAGAAGGAATTCTGCTAAAATCTCGCCAGCTCATTGCGGAGTAATGAGTCTCGTTCGTTTGCCCGTTTACAATCAAATTAGGCTACAATTTTGTCCAAATCCGGCAATGCCCGAGCTACGTTGATTTCACATGTCTTATCTGGTCCTGATCATGATTCAGATGATTTGAGCCGAAAATCGTCTGTCAACAAATAATCAAAAATAGCAAAACACGAAAAGACGTGCAACACCAGGACTTCCCAGGGGGTCGGGTCACCCATCCCAGTAATGCTCTCGCCCAAGCTCGCTTAACTTCGGAGTTCTGATGGGATCCGGTGCATTAGTGCTGGTATGATCGCACCTAACATTGAGTGGATTGTTTATTCTTATATCCCTCGAGTACGTGTGGAGCGGGCGGCGATGGACAACACGCGGCACTGCTCTCGTCCAATCAGAACCATGAAGTTAAGCGTTCTGGCGCGATGGCAGAGCTAGGATGGGTGACTTCCCTGGGCAGTCCTTGTGTCGCGACCGTTTACGTAAATTATGGATAAAACAGTCGAAATAATTGTTTTTAATGAGTTAACCGTCTCCGGAGTAATCTGCGTCATACCCTTCCGCACAGAACCGGCTCACGACAACAAAAGTCGCTAAATGTTCCCAGAAAATAGAAAAAAATAAGAAGAAGAAAATAGCGAATGTTAAGTTATTATTATGCTTGGGATACGATAAAATGGAACCATAATCGAATTTTGAGCTTCCTAAACAAATTTCTAGAGAAAACGGAAGCTTAACAGAAGCGGAAAATCGCAAATTAGAGGGTCTTAGAGAAGAAATTTGGCTAAAATATCGCCACCTCATTGCGGAGTAATGAGTCTCGTTCGTTTGCCCGTTTACAATCAAATTAGCCTACAATTTTGTCCAAATATTGCAGTGCCCGAGCTACGTTGATTTCACATGTCTTATCTGGTTCCGATAGAGATTCAGATGATTTGAACCGAAAATCTTCTGTCAACAAGTAATCAAAAATAGAAAAAAACGAAAAGGGGTGCAACACGAGGACTTCCTAGGGGGTCACCCATCCTAGTACTGCTCTCGCCCAAGCACGTTTAACCTCGGAGATCTAATGGGATCCGGTGCATTAGTGCTGGTATGATCGCACCTCACATTGAGTGGGATGTTTATTCTTATATCCTTCGAGTACGTGTGGAGCGGGCGGCGATGGACAACACGCGGCACTGCTATCGTCCAATCAGAACCATGAAGTTAAGCGTTCTGGCGCGATGGCAGAGCTAGGATGGGTGACCTCCCTGGGAAGACCTCGTGTCGCGACCGTTTACATAAATTATGGATAAAACTTTCGAAATAATTGTATTTAATGAGTTAACCGTCTCCGGAGTAATCTGCGTCATACCCTTCCGCACAGAATCAGCTCACGACAACAAAAATCGCTAAATGTTCACAGAAAATAGGAAAAAAATAAGAAGAAGAAAATAGCGAATGTAAAGCTTTTATTATGCCTGGGATACGATAAAGTGGAACCGAAATCGAATTTCGAACTTCCTAATCGGATTTCTCGAGGAAACGGAAGGTTAACAGAAGTGGAAAATCGCAAATTAGAGGGTCTTAGAGAAGGAATTTGGTTAAAATCTCGCAAGCTCATTGCGGAGTTATGAGTCTCATTCGTTTGCCCGTTTACAATCAAATTAGGCTACAATTTTGTCCGAATCCGGCAGTGCCCGAGCTACGTTGATTTCACATTTCTTATCAGGTCCCGATAGAGATTCAGATTATTTAAGCCAAAAATCGTCTGTAAACAAGTAATCAAAAATAGAAAAACACGAAAAGGGGTGCAACACAAGGAGTTCCCTGGGGGTCACCTATCCTAGTACTGGTCTCGCCCAAGCACGCTTAACTTCGGAGTTCTGTTGGGATCCGGTGCATTAGTGCTGGTATGATCGCACCCCACATTGAGTGGGATTTTTATTCTTATATGCCTCGCGTACGTGTGGAGCGGGCGGAGATGGACAACACGCGGCACTGCTCTCGCCCAATCAGAACCATGAAGTTAAGCATTCTGCGCGATGGCAGAGCTAGGATGGGTGACCTCCTTGGGAAGACCTCGTGTCGCGACCGTTTACATAAATTATGGATAAAACATTCGAAATAATTGTTTTTAATGAGTTAACCGTCTCTGGAGTAATCTGCGTCATACCCTTCCGCACAGAACCGGCTCACGACAACAAAAATCGCTAAGTATTCCCATAAAATAGAAATAAATAAGAAGAGGAAAATAGCGAATATAAAGCTATTATTATGCCTAGGATAAAATAAAATGGAACCGGAATCAATTTCAGACTTCCTAAGCGGATTTCTCGAGGAAACGAAAGCTTAACAGAAGCGGAAAATCGCAAATTAGAGGGTTTTAGAGAAGAAATTCGGCTAAAATCTCGCCAGCTCATTGCGGAGTAAAAAGTCTCGTTCGTTTGCCTGTTTACAATCAAATTAGGCTACAATTTTGTCCGAATCCGGCAGTGCCCGAGCTACGTTGATTTCACATTTCTTATCAGGTCCCGATAGAGATTCAGATTATTTGAGCCAAAAATCGTCTGTAAACAAGTAATCAAAAATAGAAAAACACGAAAAGGGGTGCAACACAAGGAGTTCCCTGGGGGTCACCTATCCTAGTACTGGTCTCGCCCAAGCACGCTTAACTTCGGAGTTCTGTTGGGATCCGGTGCATTAGTGCTGGTATGATCGCACCCCACATTGAGTGGGATTTTTATTCTTATATGCCTCGCGTACGTGTGGAGCGGGCGGAGATGGACAACACGCGGCACTGCTCTCGCCCAATCAGAACCATGAAGTTAAGCATTCTGCGCGATGGCAGAGCTAGGATGGGTGACCTCCTTGGGAAGACCTCGTGTCGCGACCGTTTACATAAATTATGGATAAAACATTCGAAATAATTGTTTTTAATGAGTTAACCGTCTCTGGAGTAATCTGCGTCATACCCTTCCGCACAGAACCGGCTCACGACAACAAAAATCGCTAAGTATTCCCATAAAATAGAAATAAATAAGAAGAGGAAAATAGCGAATATAAAGCTATTATTATGCCTAGGATAAAATAAAATGGAACCGGAATCAATTTCAGACTTCCTAAGCGGATTTCTCGAGGAAACGAAAGCTTAACAGAAGCGGAAAATCGCAAATTAGAGGGTTTTAGAGAAGAAATTCGGCTAAAATCTCGCCAGCTCATTGCGGAGTAAAAAGTCTCGTTCGTTTGCCTGTTTACAATCAAATTAGGCTACAATTTTGTCCAAATCCGGCAATGTTCGAGCTACGTTGATTTCACATGTCTTATATGGTCCTGATCGAAATTCAAGTGATTTGAGCCGAAAATCATCTGTCAACAAGTAATCAAAAATAGAAAAACACGAAAAGGGGTGCAACACGAGGACTTCCAAGGACGCTTAACTTCGGAGTTCTGATGGGATCCGGTGCATTAGTGCTAGTATGATCGCACCAGAGATTGAGTTGAATGTTCATTCTTATATCCCTCGAGTACGTGTGGAACGGGCGGCGATGGACAACACGCGGCACTGCTCTCGCCCAATCAGAACCATGAAGTTAAGTGTTCTGGCGCGATGGCAGAGCTAGGATGGGTGACCTCCCGTGGAAGTCCTCGGTTCGTGACCGTTTACGTAAATTATGGATAAAACAGTCGACATAATTGTTTTTAATTAGTTAACTTTCTCCGGAGTAATCTGGGTCATACTCTTCGGCACAGAACCGGCTCACGACAACAAAAATCGCTTAATGTTCCCAGAAAATAGGAAAAAAATAAGAAGAAGAAAATAGCGAATGTAAAGCTTTTCTTATGCATGGGTTGCGATAAAGTGGAACCGAAATCGAATTTCGAACTTCCTAAGCGGATTTCTCGAGGAAACGGAAGGTTAACAGAAGTGGAAAATCGCAAATTAGAGGGTCTTAGAGAAGAAATTTGGTTAAAATCTCGCAAGCTCATTGCGGAGTAATGAGTCTCGTTCGTTTGCCCGTTTACAATCAAATTAGACTACAATTTTGTCCCAATCCGGCAGTGCCCGAGCTACGTTGATTTCACATGTCTTATCAGGTCCCGATCGAGATTCATATGATTTGAGCCGAAAATCGTCTGTCAACATGTAATCAAAAATAGAAAAACACGAAAAAGGGTGCAACACGAGAACTTCCCAGGGGGTCACCCACCCTAGTACTGCTCTCGTTCAAGCACACTTAACTTCGAAGTTCTGATGGGATCCGGTGCATTAATGCTGGTATGATCGTACCCGACATTGAGTGGGATGTTTATTCTTATATCCCTCGAGTACGTGTGGAGCGGGCGGCGATGGACAACACGCGGCACTGCTCTCGCCCAATCAGAACCATGAAGTTAAGCATTCTGGCGCAATGACAGAGCTAGGATTGGTGACCTCCCTGGGAAGACCTCGTGTCACGACCGTTTATATAAATTATGGATAAAAAATTCGAAATAATAGTTTTTAATGAGTTACCCGTCTCCGGAGTAATCTGGGTCATACCCTTCCGCACAGAACCGGCTCACGACAACAAAAATCGCTAAATGTTCCCAGAAAATAGGAAAAAAATAAAAAAAAGAAAATAGCGAATGTAAAGCTTTTATTATGTCTGGGATACGATAAAGCGGAACCGAAATCGAATTTCGAACTTCCTAAGCGAATGTCTCGAGGAAACAGAAGTTAACAGAAGCGGAAAATCGCAAATTAGAGGGCCTTAGAGAAGGAATTCGGCTAAAATCTCGTCAGCTCATTGCGGAGGAATGAGTCTCGTTCGTTTGCCCGTTTACAATCAAATTAGGCTACAATTTTGTCCAAATCCGGCAGTGTCCGAGCTACGTTGATTTCACATGTCTTATCTAGTCCCGATCGAGATTCAGATTATTTGAGCCGAAAATCGTTTGTCACCAAGTAATCAAAAATAGAAAAACACGAAAAGGGATGCAACACGAGTACTTCCAAGGGGTCACCCATTCTAGTACTGCTCTCGCCCAAGCACGCTTAACTTCGGAGTTCTGATAAGATCCGGTGCATTAGTGCTGGTATGATCGCACCCGACATTGAGTGGAAAGTTTATTCTTTTATCCCTTGAGTACGTAGGAGCGGGCGGCGATGGACAACACTCGGCACTGCTCTCGCCCAATAAGAACCATGAAGTTAAGCGTTCTAGCGCGATGGAAGAGCTAGGATGGGTGACACTCCCTGTTAAATCCTCGTGTCGCGATCGTTTACGTACATTATGGCTAAAACAGTCGAAATATTTGTTTTTAATGAGTTAACCGTCTCCGGAGTAATATTTGTCATACCCTTTCGCACAGAACCGGCTCACGACAACAAAAATCGCTAAATGTTCCCAGAAAATAGAAAAAAATTAAGAAGAAGAAAATAGCGAATGTAAAGCTATTATTATGCCTGGGATACGATAAAATGAAACCGGAATCGAATTTCGAACTTTCTAAGCGGATTTCTCGAGGAAACGGAAGCCTGACAGAAGCTGAAAATCTCAAATTAGAGGGTCTTAGAGAAGGAATTAGGCTAAAATCTCGCCACCTCGTTTCGGAGTAAAGAGTCTCGTTCGTTTGCCCGTTTACAATTAAATTAGCCTACAATTTTGTCCAAATCCGGCAGTGCCCGAGCTACGTTGATTTCACATGTCTTATCAGGTCCCGATCGAGATTCAGAAGATTTGAGCCGAAAATCGTCTGTCAACAAGTAATCAAAAATAGAAAAACACGAAAAGGGGTGCAACACGAGTACTTCCAAGGGGTCACCCATTCTAGTACTGCTCTCGCCCAAGCACGCTTAACTTCGGAGTTCTGATAAGATCCGGTGCATTAGTGCTGGTATGATCGCACCCGACATTGAGTGGGAAGTTTATTCTCATATCCATTGAGTACGTAGGAGCGGGCGGCGATGGACAACACTCGGCACTGCTCTCGCCCAATAAGAACTATGAAGTTAAGCGTTCTAGCGCGATGGAAGAGCTAGGATGGGTGACACTCCCTGTTAAATCCTCGTGTCGCGATCGTTTACGTACATTATGGCTAAAACAGTCGAAATATTTGTTTTTAATGAGTTAACCGTCTCCGGAGTAATATTTGTCATACCCTTTCGCACAGAACCGGCTCACAACAACAAAAATCGCTAAATGTTCCCAGAAAATAGAAAAAAAATTAAGAAGAAGAAAATAGCGAATGTAAAGCTATTATTATGCCTGGGATACGATAAAATGAATCCAGAATCGAATTTCGAACTTTCTAAGCGGATTTCTCGAGGAAACGGAAGCCTGACAGAAGCTGAAAATCTCAAATTAGAGGGTCTTAGAGAAGGAATTAGGCTAAAATCTCGCCACCTCGTTTCGGAGTAAAGAGTCTCGTTCGTTTGCCCGTTTACAATTAAATTAGCCTACAATTTTGTCCAAATCCGGCAGTGCCCGAGCTACGTTGATTTCACATGTCTTATCAGGTCCCGATCAAGATTCAGATGATTTGAGCCGAAAATCGTCTGTCAACAAGTAATCAAAAATAGAAAAACACGAAAAGGGGTGCAACACGAGTACTTCCAAGGGGTCACCCATTCTAGTACTGCTCTCGCCCAAGCACGCTTAACTTCGGAGTTCTGATAAGATCCGGTGCATTAGTGCTGGTATGATCGCACCCGACATTGAGTGGGAAGTTTATTCTTATAACCCTTGAGTACGTAGGAGCGGGCGGCGATGGACAACACTCGGCACTGCTCTCGCCCAATAAGAACCATGAAGTTAAGCGTTCTAGCGCGATGGAAGAGCTAGGATGGGTGACACTCCCTGGTAAATCCTCGTGTCGCGATCGTTTACATAAATTATGGCTAAAACAGTCGAAATATTTGTTTTTAATGAGTTAACCGTCTCCAGAGTAATCTGCATCATACCCTTTCGCACAGAACCGGCTCACGACAACAAAAATCGCTAAATGTTCCCAGAAAAAAGAAAAAAATAAGAAGAAGAAAATAGCGAATGTAAAGCTATTATTATGCCTGAGATAAGATAAAATGGAACCGGAATCGAATTTCGAACTTCCTAAGCGGATTTCTCGAGGAAACAGAAGCCTAACAGAAGCCTAACAGAAGCTGAAAATCTCAAATTAGAGGGTCTTAGAGAAGGAATTAGGCTAAAATCTCGCCACCTCGTTTCGGAGTGTTGAGTCTCGTTCGTTTGCCCGTTTACAATCAAATTAGCCTACAATTTTGTCTAAATCCGGCAGTGCCCGATCTACGTTGATTTCACATGTCTTATCTGGTCCCGATCGAGATTCAGATGATTTGAGCCGAAAATCGTCAGTCAACAAGTAATCAAAAATAGAAAAACACGAAAATGGGTGCAAAACGAGGACTTCCAAGGGGGTCACCCATCCTAGTACTGCTCTCGCCCAAGCACGCTTAACTTCGGAATTCTGATGGGATCCGGTGCATTAGTGCTGGTATGATCGCGCCCGACATTGAATGAGATGTTTATTCTTATATCCCTCGAGTACGTGTGGAGCGGGCGGCGATGGACAACACGCGGCACTGCTCTCGCTCAATCAGAACAATGAAGTTAAGCGTTCTGGCGCGATGAAAGAGCTAGGATGGGTGACCTCCCTGGGAAGTTCTCGTGTCGCGATCGTTTACTTAAATTATGGCTAAAATAGTCGAAATAATTGTTTTTAATTAGTTAATCGTCTCCGGAGTAATCTGCGTCATACCCTTCCGCACAGAACCGGCTCACGACAACAAAAATCGCTAAATGTTCCCAGAAAATAGAAAAAAATAAGAATGTCTTATTTGGTCCCGATCGAGATTCAGATGATTTGAGCCGAAAATCGTCTGTCAACAAGTAATCAAAAATAGAAAAACACGAAAAGGGGTGCAACACGAGGACTTCTTAATGGGTCACTCATCCTAGTACTGCTGTCGCCCAAGCACGCTTAATTCGGAGTTCTGATGGGATCAAGTGCATTAGTGCTGGTATAATCGCACTCGAAATTCAGTGGGATTGTTATTCTTATATCTCTCGAGTACATGTGGAGCGAACGGCGATGGACAACAAATGGCACTTCTCTCGCCCAATCAGAACCATGAAGTTAAGCGTTCTAGCACGATGGCAGACCTAGGATGGGTGGACTCTCTCGAAAGTCCTCGTGACGCGACCGTTTACGTAAATTATGGATAAAACAATCGAAATAATTGTTTTTATTGAGTTAACCGTCTCCGGAGTAATTTACGTCATACCCTTCCGCACATAACCGGCTTACGGCAACAAAAATTGTTAAATGTTCCCAGAAAATAGAAAAAAATTAAGAATAAGAAAATAACGATTGTAAAGCTATTATTATGCCGTAGATAAGATAAAATGGAACCGGAATCGAATTTCGAACTTCCTAAGCAGATTTCTCGAGGAAACGGAAGCTTAACAGAAGCGGAACAATCAAATTTGGTTACAATTTTGTCAAAATCCGGCAGTGCCCGAGCTACGTTGATTTCACATGTCTTATCTGGTCCCGATCGAGATTCAGATGATTTGAGCCGAAAATCGTCTGTCAACAAGTAATCAAAAATAGAAAAACACGAAAAGGGGTGCAACACGAGGACTTCCCAGGTGGTAACCCATCCTAGTACAGCTCTCGCCCAAGCACGCTTAACTTCGGAGTTCTAATGCGATCCGGTGCATTACTGCTGGTATGACCGCACCTGACATTGAGTGGGATATTTATTCTTATATCCATCGAGTACGTAGGAGCAGGCGGCGATGGACAACACTCGGCACTGCTCTCGCCCAATCAGAACCATGAAGTTAAGCGTTGTGGCGCGATGGAAGAGCTAGGATGGGTGACACTCCCTGGTAAATCCTCGTGTCGCGATCATTTACGTAAATTATGGCTAAAATAGTCGAAATATTTGTTTTAATGAGTTAACCGTCTCCGGAGTAATCTGCGTCATACCCTTCCGCATAAAACCGGCTCACGACAACAAAAATTGCTAAATGTTCCCAGAAAATAGAAAAAAAATTAAGAAGAAGAAAATAGCGAATGTAAAGCTATTATTATGCATAGGATATGATAAAATGAAACAGGAATCGAATTTCGGACTTCCTAAGCGGATTTCTCGAGGAAACAGAAGCTTAACAGAAGCGGAAAATCGCAAATTAGAGGGTCTTAGAGAAGGAATTCGGCTAAAATCTCGTCAGCTCATTGCAGAGTAATGAGTCTCGTTCGTTTGCCCGTTTACAATCAAATTATCCTACAATTTTGTCCAAATCCGGCAGTGCCCGAGTTACGTTGATTTTCCATGTCTTATATGGTCCCGTTCGAGATTCAGATGATTTGAGCCGAAAATTTTCTGTCAACAAGTAATCAAAAATAGAAAAACACGAAAAGGGGTGCAACACGAGGACTTCCCAGGGGGTCACCCATCCTAGTACGGCTCTCGCCCAAGCACGCTTAACTTCGGTGTTCTGATGGGATCCGGTGCATTAGTGCTTTTATGATCACACCTTACATTGTGTAGGATGTTTATTCTTATATACCTCGAGTACGTGTGGAGCGGACGGCGATGGACAACACGCGGCACTGCTCTCGTCCAATCAGAACCATGAAGTTAGCGTTCTGGTGCGATAGCAGAGCTAGGATGGGTGACCTCCCTATGAAGTCCTCGTGTCGCGACCATTTACGTAAATTATAGATAAAACAGTCGAAAATTGTTTTTAATGAGTTAACCGTCTCCGGAGTAATCAGCGTCATACCCTTCCGCACAGTACCGGCTCACGACAACAAAAATCGCAAAATGTTCCCAGAATTATAGAAAAAAAAATAAGAATAAGAAAACAGCGAATGTAAAGCCATTATTAAGCCTGAGATACGATAAAATGGAACCAGAATCGAATTTCAAACTTCCTTAGAGGATTTCTCGAGGAAACGGAATCTTAACAGAAGCGAAAAATCGCAAATTAGAGTGTCTTGGAGAAGAAATTCGGCTAAAATCTCGTCAGCTCATCGCGGAGTAATGAGTCTCGTTCGTTTGCCCGTTTACAATCAAATTAGGCTACAATTTTGTACAAATCCGGCAGTGCCCGAGCTACGTCGATTTCACATGTCTTATCTGGTCCCGATCGAGATTCAGATGATTTGAGCCAAAAATCGTATGTCAACAAGAAACCAAAAATATAAAAACACGAAAAGGGGTGCAACACGAGGACTTCCCAGGGGGTCACCCATCCTAGTACTGCTCTCGCCCAAGCATGCTTAACTTCGGAGTTCTGATGGGATTTTTATTCTTATATCCCTCGAGTACGTGTGGAGCAGGCGGCGATGGACAACACGCGGTACTGCTCTCGCCCAATAAGAACCATGAAGTTAAGCGTTCTGGCGCGATGACAGAGCTAGGATTGGTGACCTCCCTGGGCAGTCCTCGTGTCGCGACCGCTTACGTAAATTATGGCTAAAACATTCGAAATAATTGTTTTTAATGAGTTAACCGTTTCCGGAGTAATCTTCGTCAAATCCCTCTGCACAGAACCGGCTCACGACAATAAAAACCGCTAAATGTTCCCAGAAAATAGAAAAAAAATAAGTAGAAGAAAATAGCGAATGTAAAGCTATTATTATGCTTGGTATACGATAAAATGGAACCGAAATCGAATTTCAAACTTCCTAAGAAGATTTCTCGAGGAAACGAAAGATTAACAAAAGCGGAAAATCGCAAATTAGAGGGTCTTAGAGAAGGAATTCGTCTAAAATCTTGCCACCTCGTTGCGGAGTAATGAGGCTCGTTCGTTTGCCCGTTTACAATCAAATTAGCCTACAATTTTGTTAAAATCCGGCAGTGCCCGTACTACGTTGATTTCACATGTCTTATCCGGTCTCGATCAAGATTCAGATGATTTGAGCCTAAAATTGTCCGTCAACATGTAATCAAAAATAAAAAAACACGAAAAGGGGTGCAACACGAGGACTTCTTAGGGGGTCATCCATCCTAGTACTTCTCTCGCCCAGGCACGCTTAACTTGGTAGTTCTGATGGGATCCGGTGCATTAGTGCTGGTATGATCGTACCAGACATTGAATGGGATGTTTATTCTTATATCCCTCGAGTACGTGTGGACCGGGCTGCGATGGACAACACGCGGCACTTCTCTCGCCCAATCAGAACCATGAAGTTAAGCGTTCTGGCGCGATGGCAGAGCTAGGATGGGTGACCTCCCTGGGCAATCCTCGTGTCGCGACCGTTTACATAAATTATGGCTAAAACAGTCAAAATAATTCTTTTTAATGAGTTAACCGTCTCCGGAGTAATCTGCGTCATACCCTTCCGCACAGAACCGGCTCACGACAAAAAAAATCGCTAAATGTTCCCAGAAAATAGAAAAAAAAACAAGAAGAAGAAAATAGCGAATGTAAAGCTATTATTATGACAGGGATATATAAAAATGAAACCAGAATCAAATTTCGAACTTCCTAAACGAATTTCTTGAGGAAACGGAAGCTTAACTGAAGCGGAAAATTGCAAATTAGAGGTTCTTAGAGAAGGAATTCGGCTAAAATCTTGCCAGCTCATTGCGGAGTAATGAGTCTCGTTCGATTGCCCGTTTACAATCAAATTAGGCTAAAATTTTTTCAAAATCCGGCAGTTCCTGAGCTACATTGATTTTACATGTCTTATCTTGTCTCGATGAGGATTCAGATGATTTGAGCCGAAAATCGTCTGTCAACAAGTAATCCAAAATAGAAAAACACGAAAAGGGTGGAACATGAGGACTTCCCAGGGGGTCACCCATGCTAGTACGGCTCTCGCCCAAGCACGCTTAACTCCGGAGTTCGGATGGGATCTGGTGCATTAGTGCTGGTATGATCGCACCTGACATTGAGTAGGATGTTTATTCTTATATCCCTCGAGTACGTGTGGAGCGGGCGGCGATGGACAACACGCGGCACTGATCTCGCCCAATCAAACCCATGAAGTTTAGCGTTCTGGTGCGATGGAAGAGCTAGGATGGGTGACCTCCCTGGGAAGTCCTCGTGTCGCGACCATTTACGTAAATTATGGCTAAAACAGTTGAAAATTGTTTTTAATGAGTTAACCGTCTCCGGAGTAATCTGCGACATACCATTCCGCACAGAACCGGCTCACGACAAAAAAATTGCTAAATGTTCCCAGAAAAGAGAAAAAAAAAATAAGAAGAAGAAAATAGCGAATGTAAAGCTATTATTATGGCTGAGATACGATAAAATGGAACCGAAATCGAATTTCGAACTTCCTAAGCGGATTTCTCGAGGAAACGGAAGCTTAACAGAAGCGGAAAATCGCAAATTAGAGGGTCTTAGAGAAGGAATTCGGCTAAAATCTCGCCAGATCCTTGTGGAGTAATGAGTCTCGTTCGTTTGCCCGTTTACAATCAAATTAGGCTACAATTTGGTCCAAATCCGGCAGTGCTCGAGCTACGTTAGAGCGGGCGGCGATGGACAACACGCGGCACTTCTCTCGCCCAATCAGAACCATGAAGTTAGGCTCGAAATAATTGTTTTTCATGAGTTAACCGTCTCCGTAGTAATCTGCGTCATACCCTTCCGCACAGAACCGGATCACGACAACAAAAATCGCTAAATGTTCCCAGAAAATAGAAAAAAAAAAAGAAGAAGAAAATAGCGAATGTAAAGCTATTTTTATGTTTGAGATACGATAAACTGGAACATGAATCGAATTTCGAACTACCTAAGCGGATTTGTCGAGTAAACATAAGCTTAACAGAATCGGAAAATCGCAAATTAGAGGCTTTTAGAGAAGGAATTTGGCTAAAATCTCGCCAGCTCATTGCGGAGTAATGAGTCTCGTTCGTTTGCCCGTTTACAATCAAATTAGGCAACAATTTTGTCCAAATCCGGCAGTGCCCGAGCTACGTTGATTTCACATGTCTTATCTGGTCACGATCGAGATTCAGATGATTTGAGCCGAAAATCGTCTGTCAACAAGTAATCAAAAATAGAAAAACACGAAAAGGGGTGCAACACAATGACTTCTGTTGCGACTTTGATTGTTGCACTCCCAAGAGCAGGTTGTCCACAAGTAGTATAATTCGGTGAGTCCGAATATCGTATTCACAGGGAAGCTAAGGTAATTACAAGTCCACTACAATGTCTTTTTGTTTTGTTTTTGTTTTTTGTTTCTTTTTAATTTTAATTGTTTGAATCTTTAATGGGTAAATTTTAATTGTTCAAATTTTAATTTAAGTAGTTGAGATTAAAGGATCCACTCTTGGTATTTTAATAAAGTTAACATTAACGAACAATATTGGAACCCACTTAATAAAATGGTTCCAATATATTAAATAATCATATTTATATTATGTTATATATTATTATCTTATAAGTATATAATATATACTAAAACTTATAAATGTGTTCAAGTATTTATTGTGCTATATATATTTGTAAACACTAAATCAAGGTTCCCACTTTAAATGGTTGGTAAAACCAAACTAACATTTAAATGGTACCAAGAAATTAATATTATGATATATTTATATATAGTAAATCAAGGTTCCCACTTTAAATGGTTGGTAAAACCAAACTAACATTTAAATGGTACCAAGAAATTAATATTATAATATATTCATATATAATAAATCAAGGCATCCACTTTAAATGGTTGGTAATACCAAACTAACATTTAAATGGTTCCAAGAATTTAGTGTAACATATAGCAACAATAAATCAAAACTCCCACTTATAAGTATGGTATAAAAATGCTTAAAGAAATAAATATAACATAAACAATAAATAATGATTAAATAATATAAAACATAGATTCTTACCTTTTAGTAACCTTATTATCATGCCAAGAGTTTCACCTTTTCATCTCAACTTTAGGAAGTTAGCTATTCATTATTCAAACTGTAAAACTTTGAATATGAAATTATCATGTTAATTATATTTAAATGAAGAAATAAAGGAAAAATATAGAGAGAAATATTTTGAACTCAAAGGTTTGTTCATAGAATGAGGGATATCTCAATACATTACAATGCACCCCTATTTATAGCCAAATTTGGGAAGACAACCACAAATAAAATATTATTTTTTTACACAAAAGTCTTCATTGGTGTTCCAAGATATTATATTATATTACACATCACTTTTGAAAATCTTCTTCTTGGAATTTGCTTCTTCACATAAAAAGAAACATGTGGATAATTGAGTTGTCTAGTTGTGGTATTTTTTTCAAATCATTTGACCAAGTAATTTGAGAGATATGGTCAAAATACTAGAGCATGGTAAAACTGCCACTCCTTTGGTAACTTTATTTGTTGCTTAATTTGATCCCAATTGTGAGAGGATTTTTATCTCATGCTTGACACCAATATTGTAGATATTAACATCAACTTTCTACAGGTACAAGAATCATCTTAATCCCATTTGCAACGCCAAGTTTATTCTTGTTTTATCGAACCTGTAAAAAATATTAAAAACTTGTAATTACACAACAACTTATATTTTATACAATTTATTATAAAACATATAATATTTAAACATTTAATAAAACAAAAACTATATATTTATATTATAAATTATTTAATTAATGTACAATTTTTATGTTTATCACACCTTCCAACAAGCTTATTGCTAGTCCCTAGCAATTTAAGCGTTAATAGCAATACAAAACATATTGATTAATTTAAATAGAAATGTAATCAAAACTATCTAAGTGTTTAAATTAAATTTGAAAACTGTCAAAGTTATATCAAGATCATCATAATTATAATTTATGAAATAATTTGAGATGATCAATTCAAAGCTTATTTCAGGTAGTTAAATGTACACGGCCTTCAGAAATTCCTAGTAAGAGTCTCAACTCCATATCCTCACAGGTTAATAAATGTTTCAATTTATGGCAACGATTTCTCTCATGGAGTTGGAATACAGATAAATGCTCAGAAAAATGGTTTACAGAATGCAGACAGACAAACGAGCCAAACTAATCAAAAGATAGAAAATCCATTGATTCAAAATCTAGTTGTTCTTATTATATATTTTTTCCTGATATTTTTTTTTTTGCATAACTTCATGGAATCAGACTAAGTTTATGCTTCTTGACCACATATTTATTTAATTTGTACAATAAATTTCTCTCTCTTTTTTGTTTTTTGTTTTTTTTTATGAGAGATATATGGGTCGTAGCATATAACTTAAAAATTACATAGATATTCAATATCTTTCTTTTTGTATTTTTCTCCGTTTTTTTTTTTCAGGAAATATCGTTTTTTTTCTTCAAAATAAGAACTCAAGATCTAAACAATAGATAGTCTCTCTCATGATCAATAAAGGCTCGAAAGCTGTTTTCTCAGTCCTCTCCACTCACTCACAAAATATGTGTGAGTTTAAAATTATAGGCACTCTTATAAGGTATATCTTGGGCCATATACTTTAATACCTGATATTATCACAATGGTTAATCACTCAAAAAGATTTCATAAATCATATTTTTATATTGATCAGAATATTAAAATTGACTTTTTTTTTCAAATAAAAATTTAAACATTCTTAAATAGATTAATGCATGTTCTAATTTAAATCTTTCAAACATGTAATGTATGACAATTTTTGCAAAAATTACTAAGATACAAATAATAAACATGATTTTATTTTAAAATATTATATATTATTTTTTTTTATTTATTTTTTTTTAAAATTTTTTTTTATATAAGTTTGTTCTCCCCCCAATCAGAATATGACATTTTCCCTAATGTCAAAATAACTATTAATAAAGAGTACGTAATGAAAGAGATATCACCTGGAATTTTATTGAAGATAACAAACTGAAACAAACGCAAACCAATCCACGACTTTTGAATCAATGATCCAACTTCCTTTTCTTACTGCTTGATTGCGACCAATTGATCTTTGTTATCATCAGATCAGGCTTATGAACAAAAGCTTCCAAATCATCAATTAATTGGTCGGCAGTCGAAGCACAGATGAACATCCGTCGTGAATTTTCTGAAATGAAATTCTGTTCCATAGCTTAATCAAGAAATGTCAACAAACTGTCAAAATAATTATTGATATTCAACAAGCCCACAGGTTTATTATGGATATTAAGTTGTGCCCAAGAAACAGTGTGAAAAATTTCTTCTAATGTACCAAAACCACCTGGTAGTGCAATAAAAGCATCATAATTTTCAGTCATTTGAGTGATTCTTTCATACATAGAAGAAACTTTTAATTCCTCCCCAATCGTAACACCTGTAATATTTCCTTCAGCTAAAGCTATAGGAATAATACCCAAAACCTGACTACCTCGAAGATGAGGAGATGTTGAAACAGATCCCATTAACCCAATATTACCTCCCCCATATACCAAGTGAGTTTTTCTCTCAGCCAATATTTTTCCAAGATTATTCGCTGCTTCTACAAACACTTCATTTTTTCCAGGACTCGGCCTACAAAATACACAAATATTTTTCAATGTTTGTGCAGAGGATCCAGCCATGTTTTTACTTTCTTTTTTTTTTTCTGCGAAAATAGAGAGAAAGATGAGAGATTTTAGAGGAGTAATATGTTATCATGACAAAACTATGGGTCACAGCTGTAAACAGAATAAATAGTAAAAACAATAATGACACACGCATATAAACAGTAGTGTGATTGTGGCTCACAATTTTCCTCTGGTTTTACGTCCAGAAACGGCTTCAACGCCTTCTATGAGTCGAGAATATGCTTCCCATCCAATTTTCTTATAAATTGGCAAACAGGGTCTTTTTTAGTCGGATTCCCAAGACTATGACGCTCATCGTGGAATTGTTTCCATAAACGGAGAAGTTCAATATGCACATGTCCACTAGAATGCGTCTCAAGAGTGAATAAGATGTTATGTAAAGACTCCTTACTCAGCACATTCTTAATGAAACCAATTTTATCTTCTCTGTTATTTGAAACACATCCCAAAGATCTGCATCGTTTGTCACAAGTCCATCTTGCACACTTATGACAAACCCCTAAACTTTTGGCCCTTCGTTTTTTCGCATAAGTGCTTTTTCCTAATCCAGGCAAATACCGAATGAGCAATGATTGTGGAACTTCTCCTCCTAATCGGACCTTAGCTTCTATTACAAGACGAATATCTTCTGGAATTCCTTTTTGCATTAGCAATCTCAATCTTTCACACCTTCCTGCATAAATTTTTTTTAGAACATTTTCAGAAACAGAGGGAAAATATTTACAAATTTTTGAGAGAATTTCATCCATTTTGAAAAGAAATTATTTTTTTTTATTTTTGTATCAGCAATTGTGGGAAACTGATTTAACCGACTATGAGAGTCACGGAGTACCGTTATCCGCCATTTAACCGGGAAAATAAAAATATTAAGAAAACCTGAAATAAAAACAAACAAACTTAAATGCAACAAAAAAAAAATCAAGGATCAGAAAGGGAAATAAACTCTTCTTGAAAGATTTCATTTTCTAAAAATGGTTTAAGCCTTTGTCCATTTACTTTAAAAATATCACCATTTTTAGGATTTTCAATATCCACAACTCCATAAGTATACACATGCTTTACAACATATGGGCCTGTCCATCTTGATCGTAATTTTCCTGGGAATATGTGAAGTCGAGAATTATAAAGCAAAACTTTTTTACCAATCTCAAAAGATTTTCTAAAAATTGTTTTATCATGAAATGATTTGATTTTTGCTTTATAAATCCTTGAATTCTCATACGCGTCATTTCTGAGTTCATCGAGTTCATTAAGTTGCAATTTACGCAATTTGTTGGCATCATCCATGCTTGAATTTAATGTTTTGATCGCCCAATAAGCTTTATGTTCCAATTCCACAGGCAAATGACAATATTTTCCATAAACCAACCTATAGGGAGACATATTCAATGATGTTTTAAAAGCTGTTCGATATGCCCAAAGTGCATCATTAAGTTGCAGAGACCAATCTTTTCTATTTGAGTTAACAGTTTTTTCCAAAATTTGCCTTATCTCCCTATTAGCTAATTCAACTTGTCCATTTGTTTGAGGATGATAAGGAGTAGTTACTTTATGAGTAATACCATATTTTTTCATTAATGAAGCAAATGGTTTATTAACAAAGTGAGTTCCCCCATCACTTATCATGGCTCGAGAAATTCCAAATCTACTAAAAATATTTTCTTTTAAAAATTTGATGACGATTTTATGATCATTTTTTCGACATGGAATTGCCTCTATCCATTTGGAAACATAATCAACTGCAACTAAAATATACAAGTATCCAAACGACAATGGAAAAGGTCCCATAAAATCAATTCCCCAACAGTCAAAGATTTCAATGATAGGATTCAAAGGCATCATGTTTCTTTTTGAAATCGCACCCAATTTTTGACAATTTTCACAGATCTTGCAGATTTCGTGGGTGTCTTTAAACAAAGTGGGCCAATAAAATCCACACTGCAAGATTTTTGCAGCCGTTTTCTTTGAAGAAAAATGTCCTCCGCATGCTTCTGAATGACAAAATTTAATGACACTACTAACCTCATTGTCGGATATGCAACGTCGAAAAATTTGATCTGGACAATACTTGAACAGATACGGATCATCCCAATAAAAGTTTTTTACCTCATTCAAAAATTTTCTTTTATCTTGGGAACTCCATTGCGGTGGCATTTTTCCTGTCACAAGAAAATTTACTATGTTAGCAAACCAAGGTGTAGTAGTAACTGAAAATAGATGTTCGTCAGGAAAACTATCGTTAATTGGTGTCATTTCACAAGATGATCCTGTTACTAGTCTCGATAAATGATCGGCTACGACATTCTCGGTTCCTTTTTTATCTTTGATCACAATGTCAAATTCTTGGAGTAACAAAATCCATCGTATCAGTCGTGGCTTTGCATCCTGTTTGGTCAACAAATATCTAATAGCAGAATGATCAGTAAACACAATAGTCGTTGATCCAATCAAATAAGAACGAAATTTATCTAATGCAAATATTACAGCAAGTAGTTCTTTTTCAGTTGTGGAGTAATTCATTTGTGCATTGTTTAAAGTTCTACTTGCATAATATATCACATAAGGCTTACCGTTTCTTCTTTGACCCAGTACTGCACCGACTGCATAATCACTCGCATCGCACATGATTTCAAATGGTAAAGACCAGTCAGGAGGTTGCATGATAGGAGCTGATGTTAAATGTCGAATAATTTTATCAAAAGCATTTTGACATTCTTGAGTCCACTCAAATGCAGTGTCTTTTGTTAAGAGGTTACAAATGGGTTTAGAGATTAAACTAAAGTCCTTTATAAACCTCCGATAAAATCCATCATGTCCCAAAAATGAGCGAATTTCTTTAATGGTTTTTGGAGGGGGTAAATTGGCAATGACATCAACTTTTGCTTTATCAACTTCAATTCCATGAGATGACACGACATGTCCCAAAACAATTCCAGAAGTAATCATGTAATGACATTTTTCCCAATTTAAAATAAGACCTTTTTCCACGCATCTTTTTAAAACTTTTTCCAAATTTTCAAGACAATTATCAAATGTATTCCCAAAGACAGTTAAATCATCCATGAAAATTTCCAAACAATTTTCAACCATGTCGCAAAAAATGCTTAGCATACATCTTTGAAATGTTGCTGGGGCATTGCATAAACCAAATGGCATCCTTCTGAATGCAAATGTTCCAAAAGGACATGTGAATGTAGTTTTTTCTTGATCTTCGAGTGCAATGGGAATTTGATAATAACCTGAATATCCATCAAGAAAACAGTAGTATGGATGACCTGCTACTCTTTCTAAAATTTGATCCAAAAATGGTAATGGAAATGATCTTTTCCAGTGGCGTCATTTAATTTTCTATAAGCAATACACATCCGCCAACTAGATGGGACTCGACTTGTTAACAATTCACCTTTTTTCATTTTTTATCACTGTGATGCCAGATTTTTTTGGAACTACTTGTGTTGGGCTTACCCACTTACTATCAGAAATAGGGTAGATAATCCCAACATCAAGTAGTTTGAGAACTTCAGTTTTCACAACATCTTTCATGAGTGGATTTAATCTCCTTTGTGGTTGTTGAGATGTTTTAGCATTTTCTTCTAAATGAATTTTGTGTGTGCAAATTAGTGGATTAATGCCCTTGAGATCTTTTAGTGTCCAACCAATTGCATTTTTATGTCTTTTAAGCATATCAACTAATTTACCTTCTTGATCACTTTCTAGTTTGGAAGAAATTACCACTGGATATGTTTCATCTTCTCCAAGAAATGCATACTTCAATTCTTCTGGCAAGGGTTTTAACTCCAATATGGGTGGTTCGTCTTTGTTCTCATATTTTGCATCAAATTCTTTCTCTGATCCTGGTAACGAGTGATACCTGATAAAATCATCAAGATCAATTTCAATATTTTCTTTAACAATTTCAATTGAACAAATATCTAATTGATCACGAATACTACCTTCTTGAATGTTTTCTTCCACAAGAGTTTCAATAAGATTTTCATCTTCACTTTCATCTCCTTTGTCATGTGGTTGCTTACAAAGATTAAAAACATTGAGCTCCAAGGTCATGTTACCAAATGACAACTTCATTATTCCATTCCTGCAATTTATAAGGGCATTAGAAGTTGCTAAAAATGGACGACCCAGAATTACAGGAATTGCATTACAAGCTTTGATAGGTTGTGTATCTAAAACTATGAAATCGACAGGATATACAAAGTTATCAACTTGGACCAATACGTCTTCTATCATACCTCTTGGCACTTTAACATATCTATCGGCAAGTAAAAGTGTTACCGAAGTTGATTTTAACTCGCCTAGATTGAGTTCTTGATAAACTGAATATGGAAGTAAATTCACACTAGCTCCAAGATCAAGCAAGGCTTTTTTAATCTTTCGTTATCCAATAATACATGAAATAGTAGGACAACCAGGGTCTTTGTATTTCAAAGTATTATTATTTTGAATGATTGAACTTACTTGTTCGGCTAAAAATGCTTTCTTTTTCACATTCAATTTTCTTTTCACAGTGCACAAGTCTTTCAAAAATTTGGCATATAATGGTACCTGTTTTATTGCATCTAATAAAGGAATATTAACTTTTACTTGTTTAAAAATATCATATATATCAGAATTCAAATTTGATTTTTTTGTATTTTTCAATGCATGAGGGAATGGTGGTGACACTGTTTGTTGAACCTCCTCTTTGCAAGTTATGGGTTCCACTTCCTTACCCTTTGAAGTTGATTTATCATCATCTTCACAAGGTTCAAGAATGGATTTTTCCACAACCTTACCACTTCGAAGGGTAATAACAGATTTTACCTGATCCATCGATTGAGTTCCAGAAGTTCCAGTTTGTGAATGATGATCCTTGGGATTAGGCAGAGGTTGTGAAGGAAATTTACCTTTTTCATGAACATTAAGTGCATATGCAAATTTAGCAAGAGTATCTTTCAAATCTGTCATGGTTTGAGCAGTTTGAGTATTGATAGACTCTTGCTTTGCAATGAAAGAATTCAATGTATCTTCCAAATTTCTTTTAGGTGGAGGAACATAAGGTGCATAATTTTGAAAATTTTGTTGATTTTGGAAATGTGGTTGTGAAAATTATGCAGCATTATCATTCCTCCAACTAAAATTTGGATGATTTCGCCAACCTGGATTGTAATTTTGAGAAAATGGTTCAAAATTTGGCCTTTTGAAATTGTTCAAAACATTGGCTTGTTCATGGAGACATTCTTTAAAAGAGGGCAAAGTGGGACAATCTTTTGTAAAATGATCACTTGTATCACAGATGTGACACGCAATTTCTTGAACAGATTTTAATTGACCATTCTTTTTCAATTCAAGTGCCTCAACTTTTCTTGCCAAAGATGTAAATTTAGCTTGAAGATCATGTTCATCTTTGAGAGTGTACATACCTCCACCAGATGTAGGAGATTGAATCTTGTTTGATGGTTCGATTGTACCTATAGTGTCCCAATTTTGAGCATTTTCAGCTAATAAATCGAGATACTCAATTGCCTCATTTGGATCTTTATCTTCAAATGTTTCATTACACATAAATTCAACCATTTGCCTATCTTTAGGTGTTAAGCCTTCATAAAATTGAGAAACAACTCTCCAAATTTCAAAACCATGATGTGGACAAAGATTAAGCAATTCTTTGTATCTATCCCAACACTGATAAAAAGTTTCTCCTTGTTTTTGAGTGAAAGTAATGATTTGCCTTTTGAAAGAATCTGTTCTATGAGATGGAAAAAACTTTTTCAAAAATTGTTGTTGCAATTCATCCCAAGTTCGAATGGATCCCGATCTAAGATTTTGTAGCCAAGTTTTAGCTTTATCTTTTAAAGAAAAAGGAAAAAGCTTAAGTCGAATGGTGTTCATTCTACAATTTAGATCATTATATGTGTTGCACACTTCTTCAAACTCTCGTAAATGCATGTATGGATTTTCAGAATCTAAGCCATGAAAATTGGGTAAAAGTTGGATAATACCAGGCTTAAAATTGAAATGAGATGCATCAGGGGGAAAAATTAGACATGAAGGTGCACTAGTACGTGTAGGATTCATGTGATCTCTAAGTGTTCTTCGTCTATCATGATCATGTTGAGATTGAATTTCATCTTCATTTTCTTGGATGGGTTCTTACGCCATGTTTTGTAAAAATAAAGGGTTATTTCGAATGAGTCGACCACTAAGTGTACGTGACCAAATGCTCATGCAAATGTAAATGCAAAAAAAATAAAAACACACAAAAGCAATAAAAATTTAAATAAAGAAAAATAAACTATAAACAAAATTAAATAGACTTGAAATTAAATTATACTTCCCCGGCAACGGCGCCAAAAACTTGTTGCGACTTTGATTGTTGCACTCCCAAGAGCAGGTTGTCCACAAGTAGTATAATTCGGTGAGTCCGAATATCGTATCCACAGGGAAGCTAAGGTAATTACAAGTCCACTACAATGTCTTTTTGTTTTGTTTTTGTTTTTTGTTTCTTTTTAATTTTAATTGTTTGAATCTTTAATGGGTAAATTTTAATTGTTCAAATTTTAATTTAAGTAGTTGAGATTAAAGGATCCACTCTTGGTATTTTAATAAAGTTAACATTAACGAACAATATTGAAACCCACTTAATAAAATGGTTCCAATATATTAAATAATCATATTTATATTATGTTATATATTATTATCTTATAAGTATATAATATATACTAAAACTTATAAATGTGGTCAAGTATTTATTGTGCTATGTATATTTGTAAACACTAAATCAAGGTTCCCACTTTAAATAGTTGGTAAAACCAAACTAACATTTAAATGGTACCAAGAAATTAATATTATGATATATTTATATATAGTAAATCAAGGTTCCCACTTTAAATGGTTGGTAAAACCAAACTAACATCTAAATGGTACCAAGAAATTAATATTATAATATATTCATATATAATAAATCAAGGCATCCACTTTAAATGGTTGGTAATACCAAACTAACATTTAAATGGTTCCAAGAATTTAGTGTAACATATAGCAACAATAAATCAAAACTCCCACTTATAAGTATGGTATAAAAATGCTTAAAGAAATAAATATAACATAAACAATAAATAATGATTAAATAATATAAAACATAAATTCTTACCTTTTAGTATCCTTATTATCATGCCAAGAGTTTCACCTTTTCATCTCAACTTTAGGAAGTAGCTATTCATTATTCAAAGTGTAAAACTTTGAATATGAAATTATCATGCTAATTATATTTAAATGAAGAAATAAAGGAAAAATATAGAGAGAAATATTATGAACTCAAAGGTTTGTTCATAGAATGAGGGATATCTCAATACATTACAATGCACCCCTATTTATAGCCAAATTTGGGGAGACAACCACAAATAAAATATTATTTTTTACATAAAAGTCTTCATTGGTGTTCCAAGATATTATATTATATTACACATCACTTTTGAAAATCTTCTTCTTGGAATTTGCTTCTTCATATAAAAAGAAACATGTGGATAATTGAGTTGTCTAGTTGTGGTATTTTTTTAAAATCATTTGACCAAGTAATTTGAGAGATATGGTCAAAATACTAGAGTATGGTAAAACTTTCACTCCTTTGGTAACTTTATTTGTGGCTTAATTTGATCCCAATTGTGAGAGGATTTTTATCTCATGCTTGACACCAATATTGTAGATATTAACATCAACTTTTTACAGGTCCAAGAATCATCTTAATCCCATTTGCAACGCCAAGTTTATTCTTGTTTTATCGAACCTGTAAAAATAGTAAAAACTTGTAATTACACAACAACTTATATTTTATACAATTTATTATAAAACATATAATATTTAAACATTTAATAAAACAAAAACTATATATTTATATTATAAAACATTTAATTAAAGTACAATTTTTATGTTTATCACACCTTCCAACCAGTTTATTGCTAGTCCCTAGCAATTTAAGCGTTAATAGCAATACAAAACATATTGATTAATTTAAATAGAAATGTAATCAAAACTATCTAAGTGTTTAAATTAAATTTGAAAACTGTCAAAGTTATATCAAGATCATCATAATTATAATTTATGAAATAATTTGAGATGATCAATTCAAAGCTTATTTCAGGTAGTTAAATGTACACGGCCTTCAGAAATTCCTAGTAAGAGTCTCAACTCCATATCCTCACAGGTTAATAAATGTTTCAATTTATGGCAACGATTTCTCTCATGGTGCATTAGTACTGGTATGGATCCGGTGCATTAGTACTGGTATGATCGCACCCGACATTGAGTGGGATGTTAATTCTTATATCCCTCGAGTACGTGTGGAGCGGGCGGCGATGGACAACACTCGGCACTGCTCAAGCCCAATCAGAACCCTGAAGTTAAGCGTTCTGGCGCGATGGCAGAGCTAGGATGGGTGACCTCCCTGGCAGTCCTCGTGTCGCGACCGTTTACATAAATTTTGATTAAAACAGTCGAAATAATTGTTTTTAATGAGTTAATCGTCTCCGGAGTAATCTGCGTCATACCCTTCCGCACAGAACTGGCTAACGACAACAAAAATCTCTAAATGTTCCCAGAAAATAGAAAAAAAAACAGAAGAAGAAAATAGAGAAAGTAAAGCTATTATTATGCCTGTGATACAATAAAATGGAACCGAAATCGAATTTCGGACTTCCTAAGCGATTTCTCGAGGAAACGGAAGCTTAATAGAAGCGGAAAATCGCAAATTAGAGGGTCTTAGAGAAGGAATTCGGCTAAAATCTCGCCACCCCCGTTGCGGAGTAATGAGTCTCGTTTTGCCCGTTTACAATCAAATTAGGCTACAATTTTGTCCAAATCCGGCAGTGCCCGAGCTACGTTGATTTCACATGTCTTATCTGGTCCCGATCGAGATTAAGTTGATTTGAGCCGAAAATCGTCTGTCAACAAGTAATAAAAAATAGAAAAACACGAAAAGGGTCGCAACACGAGGACTTCCCAGGGGGTTGTTACCCATCCTAGTATTGCTCTCGCCCAAGCACGCTTAACTTCGGAGTTCTGATGGGATCCGATGAATTAGTGCTGGTATGATCACACCCGACATTGAGTGAGATGTTTATTCTTATATTCCTCGAGTACGTGTGGAGCGGGCGGCGATGGACAACACTCGGCACTGCTCAAGCCCAATCAGAACCCTGAAGTTAAGCGTTCTGGCGCGATGGCAGAGCTAAGATGGGTGACTTCCCTGGGCAGTCCTCGTGTCGCGATTGTTTATGTAAATTATGGCTAAAACCGTCGAAATAATTGTTTTTAATGAGTTAACCGTCTCCAGAGTAATCTGCGTCATACCCTTCCGCACAGAACCGGCTCACGACAACAAAAATCGATAAATGTTCCCAGAAAATAGAAAAAAATTAAGAATAAGAAAATAACGAATGTAAAGCTATTATTATGCCTGAGATAAGATAAAATGGAACCGGAATTTAATTTCGAACTTCCTAAGCGGATTTCTTGAGGAAACGAAAGCTTAATAGAAGCGGAAAATCGCAAATTAGAGAGTCTTAGAGAAGGAATTCGGCTAAATTCTCGCCAGCTCATTGCGGAGTAATGAGTCTCGTTCGTTTGCCCGTATACAATCAAATTAGGCTACAATTTTGTCAAAATCCGGCAGTGCCCAAGCTACGTTGATTTCACATGTCTTATATGGTCCCGATCGAGATTCAGATGATTTGAACCAAAAATCGTCTGTCAACAAGTAATAAAAAATAGAAAAACACGAAAAGGGGTGCAACACGAGGACTTCCCAGGGGGTTATCCATCCTAGTACTGCTCTCGCCCAAGCACGCTTAACTTCGGAGTTCTGATGGGATCCGATGAATTAGTGCTGGTATGATCGCACCCGACATTGAGTGGGATGTTTATTCTTATATCCCTCGAGTACGTGTGGAGCGGGCGGCGATGGACAACACTCGGCACTGCTCAAGCCCAATCAGAACCCTGAAGTTAAGCGTTCTGGCGCGATGGCAGAGCTAAGATGGGTGACCTCCCTGGACAGTCCTCGTGTCGCGATTGTTTACGTAAATTATGGCTAAAACAGTCCAAATAATTGTTTTTAATGAGTTAACCGTCTCCAGAGTAATCTGCGTCATATCCTTCCGCACAGAACCGGCTCACGACAACAAAAATAACTAAATGTTCCCAGAAAATAGAAAAAAATTAAGAATAAGAAAATAACGAAAGTAAAGCTATTATTATGCCTGAGATAAGATAAAATGGAACCGGAATTTAATTTCGAACTTCCTAAGCGGATTTCTTGAAGAAACGGAAGCTTAATAGAAGCGGAAAATCGCAAATTAGAGTCTTAGAGAAGGAATTCGGCTAAAATCTTGCCAGCTCATTGCGGAGTAATGAGTCTCGTTCGTTTGCCCGTTTACAATCAAATTAGGCTACAATTTTTTCAAAATCCGGCAGTTCCCGAGCTACATTGATTTCACATGTCTTATCTGGTCTCGATCGAGATTCAGATGATTTGAGCCGAAAATTGTCTGTCAACAAGTAGTCAAAATTAGAAAAACACGAAAAGTGGTGCAACACGAGGACTTCCCAAGGGGTCACCAATCCTAGTATTGCTCTCGCCAAAGCACGCTTAACTTCGGAGTTTTGATGGGATCCGGTGCATTATTGCTGGTATGATCGCACCCGACATTGAGTGGGATGTTTATTCTTATATCCCTCGAGTACGTGTGGCGCGGGCGTGGATAGACAACACGCGGCACTGCTCTCGCCCAATAAGAACCATGAAGTTAAGCGTTTTGGAGGGATGGCAGAGCTAGGATGGGTGGCCTCCCTGGGAAGTCCTCGTGTCGCGACCGTTTACGTAAATTATAGCTAAAACAGTCGAAATAATTGTTTTTAATGAGTTAACCGTCTTCGGAGTTATCTGCGTCATACCCTTCCGCCCAGAACCGGCTCACGACGACAAAAATCGCTAAATGTTCCTAGAAAATAGAAAAAAAATTAAGAAGAAGAAAATAGCGAATGTAAAGTTATTAATATGCCTGGGATACGATAAAATGAAACCAGAATCGAATTTCGAACTTTCTAAGCGGATTTCTCGAGAAAATGGAAACTTTACAGGAGCGAAAAATCTCAAATTAGAGGGACTTAGAAAAGGAATTAGGCGAATATCTCGCCACCTCGTTGCGGAGTAATGAGTCTCGTTCTTTTTCCCGTTTACAATAAAATTAGCCAACAATTTTTCCAGATCCGGCAGTGCCCGAGCTACGTTGATTTCACATGTCTGATCTGGTCCTGATCGAGATTCAGATGATTTGAACCGAAAAAAATCGTCTGTCAACAAGTAATAAAAAATAGAATAACACGAAAAGGGGCGCAACACGAGGACTTCCCAGGGGGTTATCCATCCTAGTACTGCTCTCGCCCAAGCACGCTTAACTTCGGAGTTCTGATGGGATCCGATGAATTAGTGCTGGTATGATCGCACCCGACATTGAGTGTGATGTTTATTCTTTTATCCCTCGAGTACGTGTGGAGCGGGCGGCGATGGACAACACTCGGCACTGCTCAAGCCCAATCAGAACCCTGAAGTTAAGCGTTCTGGCGCGATGGCAGAGCTAAGATGGGTGACCTCCCTGGGCAGTCCTCGTGTCGCGATTGTTTACGTAAATTATGGCTAAAACAGTCGAAATTATTATTTTTAATGAGTTAACCGTCTCCAGAGTAATCTGCGTCATACCCTTCCGCACAGAACAGCTCACGACAACAAAAATCGCTAAATGTTCCCAGAAAATAGAAAAAAATTAAGAATAAGAAAATAACGAATGTAAAGCTATTATTATGCCTGAGATAAGATAAAATGGAACCGGAATTTAATTTCGAACTTCCTAAGCGGATTTGTTGAGGAAACGGAAGCTTAATAGAAGCGGAAAATCGCAAATTAGAGAGTCTTAGAGAAGGAATTCGGCTAAAATCTCGCCAGCTCATTGCGGAGTAATGAGTCTCGCTCGTTTGCCCGTTTACAATCAAATTAGGCTACAATTTTGTCAAAATCCGGCAGTGCCCAAGCTACGTTGATTTCACATGTCTTATATGGTCCCGATCGAGATTCAGATGATTTGAGCCGAAAATGATCTGTCAACAAGTAATCAAAAATAGAAAAACACGAACGAAAAGGGGTGCAACACGAGGACTTCCCAGGGGGTCACCCATCCTAGTACTGCACTCAAAGCACGCTTAACTTCGGAGTTATGATGGGATCCAGTGCATTAGTGCTGGTATGATCGCACCCGACATTGAGTGGGATGTTTATTCTTATATTCCTCGGGTACGTGTGGAGCGGACGACGATGGAAAACACGCGGCACTGCTCTCGCTCAATCAGAACCATGAAGTTAAGCGTTCTGGCGCGATGGAAGAGCTAGGATAGGTGACCTCCCTTGGAAGTCCTCCTGTCGCGATCATTTACTTAAATTATGGCTAAAACAGTCGAAATAATTGTTTTTAATTAGTTAACCGTCTCCAGAGTAATCTGCGTCATACCCTTCCGCACAGAACCGGCTCACAACAACAAAAATCGCTAAATGTTCCCAGAAAATAGAAAAAACTAAGAATGGTCCGATCGAGATTCAGATGATTTGAGACGAAAATCGTCTGTCAACATGTAATCAAAAATAGAAAAACACGAAAAGGTGTGCAACACGAGGACTTCCTAATGGGTCACCCATCCTAGTACTGCTGTCGCCAAAGCGTGCTTAAATTCGGAGTTATGATGGGATCCGGTGCATTAGTGCTGGTATAATCGCACTCGACATTCAGTGGGATTTTTATTCATATATCCCTCGAGTACATGTGGAGCGGACGGCGATGGACAACACGCGGCACTTCTCTCGCCCAATCAGAACCATGAAGTTAAGCGTTCTGGTGCGATGGCAGAGCTAGGATGGGTGACCTCCCTCGGAAGTCCTCGTGTCGCGACCGTTTACGTAAATTATGGATAAAACAGTCGAAATAATTGTTTTTAATGAGTTAACCGTCTCCGTAGTAATCTGCGTCATACTTTTCCGCACAGAACCGGCTCACGACAACAAAAATCGCTAAATGTGCCTAGAAAATAGAAAAAAATTAGGAATAAGAAAATAACGAATGTAAAGCTATTATTATGCCTGAGATAAGATAAAATGGAACCGGAATTTAATTTCGAACTTCCTAAGCAGATTTCTCGAGGAAACGGAAGCTTAACAGAAGAAAAAAATCGCAAATTATAGGGTATTAGAGAAGGAATTCGGCTAAAATCTCGCCAGCTCATTGCGGAGTAATGAGTCTCGTTCGTTTGCCTGTTTACAATCAAATTAGGCTACAATTTTTTCAAAATCCGGCAGTTCCCGAGCTACATTGATTTTACATGTCTTATCTGGTCTCGATCGAGATTCAGATGATTTGAGCCGAAAATTGTCTGTCAACAAGTAATCAAAATTAGAAAAACACAAAAAGGGGTGCAACACGAGGACTTCCCAGGGGGTCACCAATCCTATTATTGCTCTCGCCAAAGCACGTTTAACTTCGGAGTTTTTATGGGATCCGGTGCATTATTGCTAGTATGATCGCACCCGACATTGAGTGGGATGTTTATTCTTATATCCCTAGAGTACGTGTGGCGCGGGCGGGGATAGACAACACGCGGCACTGCTCTCGCCCAATCAGAACCATGAAGTTAAGCGTTCTGGAGCGATGGCAGAGCTAGGATGGGTGGCCTCCCAGGGAAGTCCTCGTGTCGCGACCATTTACGTAAATTATAGCTAAAACAGTCGAAATAATTGTTTTTAATGAGTTAACCATCTTCGGAGTTATCTGCGTCATACCCTTCCGCCCAGAACCGGCTCACGACGACCAAAATCGCTAAATGTTCCTAGAAAATAGAAAAAAAATTAAGAAGAAGAAAATAGCGAATGTAAAGTTATTAATATGCTTGGGATACGATAAAATGAAACCAGAATCGAATTTCGAACTTTCTAAGCGGATTTCTCGAGAAAACGGAAACTTAACAAGAGCGAAAAATCTCAAATTAGAGGGACTTAGAGAAGGAATTAGGCGAATATCTCGCCACCTCGTTGCGGAGTAATGAGTCTCGTTCTTTTTCCCGTTTACAATAAAATTAGCCAACAATTTTTCCAAATCCGGCAGTGCCCGAGCTACGTTGATTTCACATGTATTATCTGGTCCCGATCGAGATTCAGATGATTTGAGCCGAAAATCGTTTGTCAACAAGTATTCAAAAGTAGAAAAACACGAAAAGAGGTGCAACACGAGGACTTCCCAGGGGGTCACCCATTCTACTACTACTCTCGCCCAAGCACGCTTAACTTTGGAGTTCTGATGGGATCCGGTGCATTAGTGCTGGTATGATCGCACCCGACATTCAATGGTATTTTTATTTTTATATCCCTCGAGTACGCGTGGAGCGGGCGGCGATGGACAACACGCGGCACTGCTCTCGCCCAATCAGAACCATGAAGTTAAGCGTTCTGGCGCGATGACAGGGCTAGGATGGGTGACCTCCCTCGAAAGTCCTCGTGTCATTACCGTTTACGTAAATTATAGATAAAACAGTCGAAATAATTGTTTTTAATGAATTAACCATCTTCGGAGTAATCTGCGTCATACCCTTCCGCACAGTACCGGCTCACGACAACAAAAATCGCTAAATGTTCCCAGAAAATAGAAAAAAAAATAAGAATTAGGAAATAGCGAATGTAAATCTATTATTATGCCTGAGATACGATAAAATGGAACCAGGATCGAATTTCGAACTTCCTTAGCGGATTTCTCGAGGAAACGGAAGCTTAACAGAAGCGGAAAATTGCAAATTAGAGGGTCTTAGAGAAGGAATTCGGCTAAAATCTCGTCAACTCCTCGCGGAGTAATGAGTCTCGTTCGTTTGCCTGTTTACAATCAAATTAGGCTACAATTTTGTCCAAATCCGGCAGTGTCCGAGCTAGGTTGATTTCACATGTATTATCTGTTCCCGACCGAGATTCAGATGATTTGAGCCGAAAATCGTCTATCAACAAGTAACGAAAAATAGAAAAACACGAAAAGGGATGCAACACGAGGACTTCCTAGGGGGTCACCCATCCTAGTACTGCTCTCGCCCAAGCACGCTTAACTTCGGAGTTCTGAAGGGATCAGGTGCATTAGTGCTGTTATGATCACACCCAACATTGAGTGGGATGTTTATTCTTATATCCCTCGAGTACGTGTGGAGCGGGCGACGATGGACAACACGCGGCACTGCTCTCGTCGAATCAGAACCATGAAGTTAAACGTTCTGACGCGATGGCAGAGCTAGGATGGGTGAACTCCCTGGGAAGTCCGTGTTTCAAGACCGTTTACGTAAATTATGGCTAAAAAAGTCGAAATAATTGTTTTTAATGAGTAAACCGTCTTCGGATAATCTGCGTCATATCCTTCCGCACAGAACAGGCTCACGACAACAAAAATTGCTAAATGTTCCCTGAAAATAGAAAAAAATAAGAAGAAGAAAATAGCGAATGTAAAACTATTATTATGCCTGGGATACGATAAAATGAAACCGGAATCGAATTATGAACTTACTAAGCGGATTTCTTGAGGAAACAGAAGCTTAACAGAAGCGGAAAATCGCAAATTAGAGGGTCTTAGAGAAGGAATTCGGCTAATACTCGCCACCTCGTTGCGGAGTATTGAGTCTCGTTCGTTTGCCCGTTTACAATCAAATTAGCCTAGAATTTTGTCCAAATCCAGCCGTGCCCGATCTACGTTGATTTCACATGTCTTATATGGTTCCGATCGAGATTCAGATGATTTGAGCCGAAAATCGTCTGTCATTAAGTAATCAAAAATAGAAAAACACGAAAAGGGGTGCAACACGAGGACTTCCCAGGGGGTCACCCATTCTAGTACTGCTTTCGCCCAAGCACGCTTAACTTGGGAGTTTTGATGGGATCCGGTGCATTTGTGCTGGTATGATCGCACCCGACATTAATTGGCATTTTTATTCTTATATCCCTCGAGTACCTGTGGAGCGGGCGGCGATGGACAACACGCGGCACTGCTCTCGCCCAATCGGAACCATGAAGTTAGCGTTCTGGTGCGATGGCGGAGCTAGGATGGGTGACCTCCTTGGGAAGTCCTCTTGTCGCGACCGTTTACATAAATTATGGCTAAAACAGTCGAAATAATTGTTTTTAATGAGTTAACCGTCTCCAGAGTAATCTGCGTCATACCATTCCGCACGAACCGGATCACGACAAAAAAATTGCTAAATGTTACCAGAAAATAGAAAAAAATAAGAAGAAGAAAATAGCGAATGTAAAGCTATTATTATGCCTGAGATACGATAAAATGGAACCGGAATCGAATTTCGAACTTCCTAAGCTGATTTCTCGATTAAACGAAAGCTTAACAGAAGCGGAAAATCGCAAATTAGAGGGTCTTAGAGAAGGAATTCGGCTAAAATCTCGTCTGCTCATTGCGGAGTAATGAATCTCGTTCGTTTGCCCGTTTACAATCAAATTAGGCTCTAATTTTGTCCAAATCCTGCACTGCCCGAGCTACGTTGATTTCACATGTCTTATCTGGTCCTGATCGAGATTCAGATGATTTGAACCAAAAATCGTCTGTCAACAAGTAATCAAAAATAGAAAAACACGAAAAAGGGTGCAACACGAGAACTTCCTAGGAGGTCACCCATCTTAGTGCTGCTCTCGTCCAAGCACGCTTAACTTCGGAGTTCTGATGGGATCCGGTGCAGTAGTGCTGGTATGATCGCACCCGACATTGAGTGGGATTTTTATTCTTATATCCCTCGAGTATGTGTGGAGCAGGCGGCGATGGACAACACGCGGCACTGCTCTCGCCCAATCAGAACCATGAAGTTAAGTTCGAAATAATTGTTTTTAATGAGTTAACCGTCTCCGGAGTAATCTGCGTCATACTCTTCCGCACAGAACCGGCTTACGACAATAAAAATTGCTAAATGTTCCCAGAAAATAGAAAAAAAATAAGAAGAAGAAAATAGCGAATGTAAAGTTATTATTATGCCTGAGATACGATAAAATGGAACAGGAATCGAATTTCGAACTTCCTAAGCGGATTTCTCGAGGAAACGGAAGCTTAACAGAAGCGGAAAATCGCAAATTAGAGGGTATTAGAGAAGGAATTCGGCTAAAATCTCGCCAGCTCATTGCGGAGTAATGAGTCTCGTTCGTTTGCCCGTTTACAATCAAATTAGGCTACAATTTTGTCAAAATCCGGCAGTTCCCGAGCTACGTTGATTTCACATGTCTTATCTGGTCTCGATCGAGATTCAGATGATTTGAGCCGAAAATCGTCTGTCAACAAGTAATCAAAAATAGAAAAACACGAAAAGGGATGCAACACGAGGACTTCCCAGGGGGTCACCCATCCTAGTACTGGTCTCGCCCAAACACGCTTAACTTCGGAGTTCTGATGGGATCCGGTGCATTAGTGCTGGTATGATCGCACCCGACATTGAGTGGGATGTTTAATCTTATATCCCTCGAGTACGTGTGGAGAGGGCAGCGATGGACAACACGCGGCACTGCTCTCGCCCAATCAGAACCATGAAGTTAAGCGTTCTGGCGCGATGGCAGAGCTAGGATGGGTGACCTTATTGGGAAGTCCTCGTGTCGCGATCGTTTACGTAAATTATGGCAAAAACAGTCGAAATAAATTTTTTTTATGAACTAACTGTTTCCGGAGTAATCTCCGTCATACCCTTCCGCACAGAACCGGCTCATGACAACAAAAATCGCTAAATGTTCCCATAAAAGAGAGAAAAAAATAAGAAGAAGAAAATAGCGAATGTAAAGCTATTATTATGCCTGGGATACGATAAAATGAAGGCGGAATCGAATTTCGAACTTCCTAAGCGGATTTCTCGAGGAAACGGAAGCTTAACAGAAGCTGAAAATCGTAAATTAGAGGGTCTTAGAGAAGGAATTCGAAGTCCTTGTGTCGCGACCGTTTACGTAAATTATGGATAAACAGTCGAAAATAATTTTTTTTAATGAACTAACTGTCTCCGGAGTAATCTCCGTCATACCCTTCCGCACAGAACTGGCTCACGACAACAAAAATCGCTAAATATTCACAAAAAATAGAAAAAAAAAAAGAAAAAGAAAATAGCGAATGTTAAGCTATTATTATGCCTGGGATACGATAAAATGGAACCAGAATCGAATTTCGGATTTTCTAAACGGATTTCTCGAGGAAACGGAAGCTTAACAGAAGCGGAGAATCACAAATTAGAGGGTCTTAGAGAAGGAATTCGGCTAAAATCTCGCCACCTCGTTGCGGAGTAATGAGTCTTGTTCGTTTGCCCGTTTACAATCAAATCAGCCGACAATTTTGTCCAAATCCTACAGTGCCCGAGCTACGTTGATTTCACATGTCTTATCTGGTCCCGATCGACATTCAGATGATTTGATCCTAAATTCGTCTGTGAACAAGTAATCAAAAATAGAAAAACACGAAAAGGGGTGCAACACGAGGACTTCCCAGGGGGTCACCAATCCTAGTACTGCTCTCGCCCAAGCACGCTTAACTTCGGAGTTTTGATGGGATCCGGTGCATTAGTGCCGGTATGATCGCACCCGACATTGAGTGGGATTTTTTTTCTTATATCCCTCGAGTACGTGTAGAGCGGGCGGCGATGGACAACTTCCATCACGGGCACTGCTCTCGCCCAATCAAAACCATGAAGTTAAGCGTTCTGGCGCGATGGTAGAGCTAGGATGGGTGACCTCCCCTGGAAGTCCTCATGTCACGACCGTAAATTATGGCTAAAACAGTCGAAATTATTGTTTTTGATGAGTTAACCGTCTCCAAAGTAATCTGTGTCATACCCTTTCGCATAGAACCGGCTCACGACAAAAAAAATCGCTAAATGTTCCCAGAAAATAAAAAAAAAATAAGAAGAAGAAAATAGCGAATGTAAAGCTATTATTATGCCTGAGATACGATAAAATGGAACCGGAATCGAATTTCGAACTTCCTAACCGGATTTCTCGCGGAAAATGAAAGCTTAACAGAATCTGAAAATCGCAAATTAGAGGGTCTTAGAGAAGGAATTCGGCTCAAATCTCGCCACCTCGTTGCGGAGTAATGAGTCTCGTTCGTTTACCCGTTTACAATCAAATCAGGCTACAATTTTGTCCAAATTCGGCAGTGCCCGAGCTACGTTGATTTCACGTCTTATCTGGTCCCGATCCAAATTCAGATAATTTGAGCGAAAAATCGTCTGTCAACAACTAATCAAAAATAGAAAACACGAAAAATGGTGCAACACGAGGACTTCCCAGGGGGTCACCCATCTTAATACTGGTCTCGCCCAAGCACGCTTAACTTCGGAGTTCTGATGGGATCCGGTGCATTAGTGCTGGTATGATCGCTCCCAACATTGAGTGATGTTTATTCTTATATCCCTCGAGTACGTGTGGAGCGGTCGACGATGGAAATTACGCGGCACTGCTCTCGCCCAATCAGAACCATGAAGTTAAACGTTCTAGCGCGATGGCAGAGCTAGGATGGGTGACCACCTTGGGAATTTCTCGTGTCGCGATCGTTTACGTAAATTATGGTTAAAACAGTCGAAATAATTGTTTTTAATGAACTAACCGTCTCCGGAGTAATCTCTGTCATACCCTTCCGCACAGAACCGGCTCACGACAACAAAAATCGCTTAATGTTACCAAAAAATAGAAAAAAAAATAAGAAGAAGAAAATAGCGAATGTAAAGCTATTATTATGCCTGGGATACGATAAAATGGAACCGGAATCGAATTTCGGACTTCCTAAACGGATTTCTCGAGGAAACAGAAGCTTAACAGAAGCGGAAAATCGCAAATTAGAGGGTCTTAGAGAAGTAATTCGGCTAAAATCTCGTCAGCTCGTTGCGGTGTAATGAGTCTCGTTCGTTTGCCCGTTTACAATCAAATTCGCCTACAATATTGTCCAAATCCGGCAGTACCCGAGCTACGTTGATTTCACATGTCTTATCTGATCCCGATCGATATTCAGATGATTTGAGCCGAAAATCGTCTGTCAACAAGTAATCAAAAATAGAAAAACACGAAAAGGGGTGCAACAGAGGGACTTCCCAGGGGGTCACTTATCCTAGTACTACTCTCGCCCAAGAACGCTTAACTTCAGAGTTCGAATGGGATCCGGTGCATTAGTGCTAGTATGATCGCACCCAACATTGAGTTGGATGTTTATTCTTATATCCCTCGAGTACGTGTGGAGCGGACGACGATGGACAACACGGGCACTGCTCTCGCCCAATCAGAACCATGAAGTTAAGCGTTCTGGCGCGATGGCAAAGCTAGGATGGGTGACCTTCCTTGGAAGTCCTCGTGTCGCGACCGTTTACGTAAATTATGGATAAAACAATCGAAATAATTGTTTTAATGATTTAACCGTCTCCGGAGTAATCTGCGTCATACCCTTCCGCACAGAACCGGTTCACGACAAAAAAAATCGCTAAATGTTCCCAGAAAATAGAAAAAAATAAGAAGAATAAAATAGCGAATGTAAAGCTATTGTTATGCCTGGGATACGATAAAATGGAACCTGAATCGAATTTCGAACTTCCTAAGCGGATTTCTCGAGGAAACGAAAGCTTAAAAGAAGCGGAAAATAGAAAATTAGAAGGTCTTAGAGAAGGAATTCGGCTAAAATCTCGCCACCTCGTTGCGGAGTAATGAGTCTCGTTCGTTTGCCCGTTTACAATCAAATTAGGCTACAATTTTGTCCAAATCCGGCAGTGCCCGAGCTACGTTGATTTCACATGTCTTATCTGGTCCCGATCGAGATTCAGTTGATTTGAGCCGAAAATTGTCTGTCAACAAGTAATCAAAAATAAAAAACACGAAAAGGGGTGCAACACGAGGACTTCCCAGGGGGTCATTCATCCTAGTACTGCTCTCGCCCAAGCACTCTTAACTTCGGAGTTCTGATGGGATCGGTGCATTAGTGCTGGTATGATCGCACCCGACATTGAGTGGGATTTTTATTCTTATATCCCTCGAGTACGTGTGGAGCGGGCAGCGATGGACAACACGCGGCACTGCTCTCGCCCAATTAGAACCACGAAGTTAAGCGTTCTGGCGCGATGGCAGAGCGAGGATGGGTGACCTCCCTGGGCAGTCCTCGTGTCGCGACCGTTTACGTAAATTATGGCTAAAACAGTAGAAATAATTGTTTTTAATGATTTAACCGTCTCCAGAGTAATCTGCATCATTCCTTTCCGCACAGAACCGGCTCACGACAAAAAAAATCGCTAAATGTTCCCAAAAATAGAAAAAAAATTAGAAGAAGAAAATAGCGAATGTAAAGCTATTATTATGCCTGGGATACGATAAAATGGAACTTGAATCGAATTCCGGACTTCCTAAGCGGATTTTTCGAGGAAACGGAAGCTCAACAGAAGCTGAAAATCGCAAATTAGAGGGTCTTAGAAAAGGAATTCGGCTAAAATCTCACCACCTCGTTGCGGAGTAATGTGTCTCGTTCGTTTGCCCGTTTACAATCAAATTAGCCTACCATTTTTTCCAAATCCGACAGTGCCCGAGCTACGTTGATTTCACATGTCTTATCTGGTCCCGATCGAGATTCTGATGATTTGAGCCAAAAATCGTCTGTCAACAAGTAATCAAAAATAGAAAAACACGAAAAGGGGTGCAACACGAGAACTTCCCAGGGGGTCACCCATCGTAGTACTGGTCTCGTCTAAGCACGCTTAACTTCGGAGTTCAGATGGGATCCGGTGCATTAGTGCTGGTATGATCACACTCGACATTGAGTGGGATGTTTATTCTTATATCCCTCGAGTAAGTGTGGCGCGGGCGGCGATGGACAACACGCGGCACTGCTATCACCAAATCAGAACCATGAAGTTAAACGTTCTGGCCCGATGGCAGAGCTAGGATGGGTGACCCTCCCTAGGAAGTCTTCGTGTCGCGACCGTTTACGTAAATTATAGCTAAAAAATTTGAAATAATTGTTTTTAATCAGTTAATCGTCTCCGGAGTAATCTGCGTCATACCCTTCCGCACAGAACCGGTTCACGACAACAAAAATCGATAAATGTTCCCAGAAAATAGAAAAAAAAAATAAGAAGAAGAAAATAGCGAATGCAAAGCTATTATTATGCATGTGATACGATAAAATGGAACCGAAATAGAATTTCGGACTTCCTAAACATATTTCTCAAGTAAACGGAAGCTTAACAGAAGCGGAAAATCGCAAATTAGAGGGTCTTATGGAAGGAATTCGGCTAAAATCTCTTTAACTCATTGCGGAGTAATGAGTCTCGTTCGTTTGCCCATTTACAATCAAATTAGCCTACAATTTTGTCCAAATCCGGCAGTGCCCGAGCTACGTTGATTTCACATGTCTTATCTGGTCTCGATCGAGATTAAGGTGATTTGAGCCAAAAATCGTCTGTCAGCAAGTAATAAAAAATAGAAAAACACGAAAAAAGGTGCAACACGAGGACTTCCCAGGGGGTCACCCATCCTAGTACTGCTTTCGCCCAAGCACGCTTAGCTTCGGAGTTCGGATGGGATCCGGTGCATTAGAGCTGGTATGATCGCACCCGACATCGAGTGTGATGTTTTTTCTTATATCCCTCGAGTACGTGTGGCGCCGACGGCGATGGACAACACGCGGCACTGGTCTCGCCCAATCAGAACCATGAAGTTAAGCGTTCTGGCGCGATGGTAGAGCTAGGATGAGTGACCTCCCTGGGAAGTCCTCGTGTCGCGACCGTTTACGTAAATTATAGCTAAAAAGTCGAAATATTTTTTTTAATGAGTTAACCGTCTCCGTAGTAATTTGCGTCATACCCTTCCGCACAGATCGGCTCACGAAAAAAAAAAATCGCTAAATGTTCCCAGAAAATAGAAAAAAAAGAAGAAGAAAATAGCGAATGTAAAGCTATTGTTATGCCTGGGATATGATAAAATGGAACCGGAATCAAATTTCAGATTTCCTAAACGGATTTCTCGAGGAAACGGGAGCTTAACAGAAGCGGAAAATCACAAATTAGAGGGTCTTAGAGAAGAAATTCAGCTAAAATCTCGCCAGCTCATTGCGGAGTAATGAGTCTCATTCGTTTGCCCGTTTACAATCAAATTAGGCTAAAATTTTGTCCAAATCCGGCATTGACCGAGCTACGTTGATTTCACATGTCTTATCTGGTCCCGATCGAGATTCAGATGATTTGAGCCGAAAATCGTCTGTCAACAAGTAATCAATCAAAAATAGAAAAACACGAAAAAGGGTGCAACACGAGGACTTTCCAGTGGGTCACCCATTCTAGTACTGGTCTCGCCCAAGCACGCTTAACTTCGAAGTTCTGATGGGATCCGGTACATTAGTGCTGGTATGATCGCACCCGGCAATGAGTGGGATGTTTATTCTTATATCCCTCGAGTACGTGTGGCGCGGGCGGCGATGGACAACATGCGGCACTGCTCTCGCCCAATCAGAACCATGAAGTTAAGCGTTCGAGCGCGATGGCAGAGCTAGGATGGGTGACCTCCCAGAGAAGTCCTCGTGTCGCGACCGTTTACAGAAATTATGGCTAAAACAGTCGAAATAATTGTTTTAATGAGTTAACCGTCTCCGGAGTAATCTGTGTCAAACCCTTACGCACAGAACCGGCTCATGACAACAAAAATTGCTAAATGTTTCCATAAAATAGAAAAAAAAATAAGAAGAAGAAAATAGCGAATGTAAAGCAATTATTATGCCTGAGATATGATAAAATGGAACATGAATCGAATTTCGAACTTCCTAAGCGGATTTCTCGAGGAAACGGAAGCTTAACAGAAGCGGAAAATCGCAAATTAGTGGGTCTTAGAGAATGAATTCTGCTAAAATCTCGCTAGCTCATTGCGGAGTAATGAGTCTCGTTCGTTTGCCCGTTTACAATCAAATTAGCCTACAATTTTGTCCAAATCCGGCAGTGCCCGAGCTACGTTAATTTCACATGTCTTATCTCGTACCGATCGAGATTCAGATGATTTGAGCTCAAAATCGTCTGTCAACAAGTAAACAAAAATAGAAAAACACGAAAACGGGAGCAACACGAGGATTTCCCAGGGGTCCACCCATCCTAGTACTGCTCTCGTCCAAGCACGCTTAACTTCAGAGTTCTGATGGGATCCGGTGCATTAGTGATGGTATGATCGCATCCGACATAAGTGGGATGTTTTTTCTTATATCCCTCGAGTACGTGTGGAGCGGGCGGCGATGGAGAACACGGGCACTGCTCTCGCCCAATCAAAACCACGAAGTTAAGCATTCTGGCGCGATGGAGCGGGCTCGGATGGGTGACCTCCTTGAGAAGTCCTCGTGTCGCGACCGTTTACGGAAATTATGGCTAAAACAGTCGAAATAATTGTTTTAATGAGTTAACCGTCTCCGGAGTAATCTGCGTCATACCCTTCCGCACAGAACCGGCTTATGACAACAAAAATTGCTAAATGTTTCCATAAAATAGAAAAAAAAATAAGAAGAAGAAAATAGCGAATGTAAAGCTATTATTATGCCTGAGATACGATAAAATGGAACATGAATTTAATTTCGAACTTCCTAAGCGGATTTCTCGAGGAAAATGAAGCTTAACAGAAGCGGAAAATCGCAAATTAGAGGGTTTTAGAGAATGAATTCTGCTAAAATCTCGCCAGCTCATTGCGGAGTAACGAGTCTCGTTCGTTTGCCCGTTTACAATCAAATTAGCCTACAATTTTGTCCAAATCCGGCATTGCCCGAGCTACGTTGATTTCACATGTCTTATCTCGTACCGATCTAGATTCAGATGATTTGAGCTGAAAATCGTCTGTCAACAAGTGAACAAAAATAAAAAAACAGGAAAATGGGAGCAACACGCACGCGGCACTGCTTTCGCCCAATCAGAACCATGAAATTAAGCGTTCTGGCGCGATGGCAGAGCTAGGATGGGTGACCTCCCTGGGAAGTCCTCGTGTCGCGACCGTTTAGGTAAATTAGGGATAAAACAGTCGAAATAATTGTTTTTAATGAGTTAACCGTCTACGAAGTAATCTGCATCATACCCTTCTGCACAGAACCGGCTCACGACAACAAAAATCGCTAAATGTTCACAGAAAATAGAAAAAAAATAAGAAGAAGAAAATAGCGAATGTAAAGCTATTATTATGCCTGGGATATGATAAAATGGAACCGGAATCGAATTTCGAACTTCCTAAGCGGATTTCTTGTGGAAACGGAAGCTTTACAGAAGCGGAATCGCAAATTAGACGGTCTTAGAGAAAGAATTCGGCTAAAATCTCGTCTGCTCATTGCGGAATAATGAGTCTCGTTCGTTTGCCCGTTTACAATCAAATTAGGCTACAATTTTTTCCAAATCCGACAGTGCCCGAGCTACGTTGATTTCACATGTCTTATCAGGTCCCGATCGAGATTCAGATGATTTGAGCCGAAAATCGTCTGTCAACAAGTAATAAAAAATAGAAAAAACCAAAATGGGCGCAACACGAGGACTTCCTAGGGGTCACCCATACTAGTACTGCTCTCGCCCAAGCACGCTTAACTTCGGAGTTCTGATGGGATCTAGTGCATTAATGCGGGTATGATCGCACCCGAAATTGAGTGGGATGTTTATTCTTATATCCCTCGAGTACGTGTGGAGCGGGCGGCGATGGACAACACGCGGCAATGTTCTCGCCCAATCAGAACCATGAAGTTAAGCGTTCTGGTGCGATGGCAGTGCTAGGATGGTTGACCTCCCTGGGAAGTCCTCGTGTCGCGACCGTTTACGTAAATTGTGGCTAAAACTGTCGAAATAATAGTTTTTAATGAGTTAACCGTCTCCGGAGTAATCTGCGTCATACCCTTCCGCACAGAACCGTCTCACGACAATAAAAATCGCTAAATTTTCCCAGAAAATAGAAAAAAAAATAAGAAGAAGAAAATAGCGAATGTAAAGCTACTATAATGCCTGGGATATGATAAAATGGAACCGTAATCGAATTTCGGACTTTCTAAGCGGATTTTTTGATGAAACGGAAGCTTAACAGAAGCGGAAAATCGCAAATTAGAGGATCTTAGAGAAGGAATTCGTCTAAAATCTCGTCAGCTCATTGCGGAGTAATGAGTCTCGTTCTTTTGCCCGTTTACAAAAAAATTAGGCTACAATTTTGTCCAAATCCGGCAGTGCCCGAGCTACGTTGATTTCACATGTTTTATCTGGTCCCGATCGAGATTCAAATGATTTGAACCGAAAATCGTATGTCAACAACTAATCAAAAATAGAAAAACACGAAAAGGGGTGCAACACGAGGACTTCCTAGGGGTTCACCCATCCTAGTACTGCTCTCGCCCAAGCACGCTTAACTTTGGAGTTCTGATGGGATACGGTGCATTATTGCTGGTATGATCGCAACCGACATTGAGTGGTATGTTTATTCTTATATCCCTCGAGTACGTGTGGAGCGGGCGGCGATGGACAAAACGCGGCACTGCTCTAGCCCAATCAGAACCATGAAGTTAAGCATTCTGGCGCGATGGCAGAGCTAGGATGGGTGACCTCCCCGGGAAGTCCTCGTGTCGCGACCGTTTACGTAAATTATGGCTAAAACAGTCGAAATAATTATTTTTAATTAGTTAACCGTCTCCGGAGTAATCTCCGTCATACCCTTCAGCGCAGAATCGGCTCACGACAACAAAAATCGTTAAATGTTGCCAGAAAATAGAAAAAAAAATAAGAAGAAGAAAATAGCGAATGTAAAGCTATTATTATTCCTGGGATACGATAAACTGGAACCGTAATCGAATTTTGAACTTCCTAAGAGGATTTCTCGAGAAACGAAAGCTTAACAGAAGCGGAAAATCGCAAATTAGAGGGTCTTAGAGAAGGAATTCGGCTAAAATCTCGTCAGCTCATTGCGGAATAATGAGTCTCGTTCGTTTGCCCGTTTACAATCAAGTTAGGCTACAATTTTGTCCAAATCCGGCAGTGCCCGAGTTACGTTGATTTCACATGTATTATCTGGTCACGATCGAGATTTAGATGATTTGAGCCGAAAATCGTCTATCAACAAGTAATCAATCAAAAATAGAAAAACACGAAAAGGGGTGCAACACGAGGACTTCCCAGTACTGGTCTCGCCCAAGCACGCTTAACTTCGGAGTTATGATGGGATCCAGTGCATTAGTGCTAGTATGATCGCTTCCGAAATTGGGTGAAATGTTTATTCTTATATCCCTCGAGTACGTGTGGAGCGGGCGGCAATGGACAACACGCGGCACACCTCTCGCCCAATCAGAACCATGAAGTTAAGCGTTTTGGCGCGATGGCAGAGCTAGGATGGGTGACCACCCCAGGGAAGTCCTCGTGTCGCGACCATTTACGTAAATTATGGCTAAAACCGTCGAAATAATTGTTTTTAATGAGTTAACCGTCTCCAGAGTAATCTACATCATACCCTTCCGCACAGAACCGGCTCACGACAACAAAAATCGCTAAATTTTTCGAGAAAATAGAAAAAAAAATAAGAATAAGAAAATAGCGAATGTAAAGCTATTATTATGCCTGGGATACGATAAAATGGAACCGGAATAAAATTTGGACTTCCTAAGCGGATTTCTCGCGTAAACGGAAGCTTAACAAAAGCGAAAAATCGCAAATTAGAGGGTTTTAGAAAAGGAATTCGGCTAAAATCTCGCCAGCTCATTGCGTAGTAATGAGTCTCGTTCGTTTGCCCATTTACAATCAAATTAGGCTACAATTTTGTCCAAATCCGGCAGTGCATGAGCTAAGTTGATTTCACATGTCTTATCTGGTTCCAATCGAGGTTCAGATGATTTGAACCGAAAATCGTCTGTCAACAAGTAATCAAAAATAGAAAAACACGAAAAGGGGTGCAACACGAGGACTTCTGTGAGAACCCGGATTTTTCAAAGCAAAGCACCTTAAAAGCTCGGTAAGTAGCTCAAAAAGAAGCCGAGGCAACGTAAACTCTTGAGAATTGAGGGTACGTCACTCGGAAGAGGAAACCCTTACCTCACAAGCTAAAACCCTCAGCTCAAGGAAGCTCCAAAATTCTTGGAAAAGAAACCCCATGCTCATGAGCTCAATCTTTTACCTCAATGAAGCTCATTCTTTCTTGTCCTAAAAGAATAAAAAAAATAGAGCTAGGAGGAGAGCTAAAGCATTGGAAAAATTTAATGTGCAAGAAATTACCCTTGAGTAAACCAAGGAGAAAAGCTAAAGGATTGGATATATTTATGAACATTGAGTTAACCAAAGAAGGAGCTAAAAGAACTAAAGGTTTGGACAAACTTATTATACAAGTGATGACTATTAAGTTAACCAAGAAAGGGAGCTAAGGGAAGAGCTAAGAGGCTTGGACAAATTTATTGTGCAAGAATGGACTCTTTACTAAACCAAGGTGACCTTTGATGCTTGAGTTAACCTTGACCACATTGATGGCTTGCTTGGGCTCCAATATTTCGGCCATGGGGAGGGGAAAAGTCCATCCTTCACCTATAAATACCACCTCAACATGCTAAAGAAATCACACCCAAAAATCAGCAAGAAAAATCGGCTCATTTCCCTCCAAAACCACCTCTCGGCTGTCGCTTGCAAGAAGAAAGAAGGAGGAGTTGTTCCGGCTTTTCAATTCTGTGATTTGCTATCCACATCGTTGTGAAGATCATCTCCTGGTTCGGTCATCACTTGACCGAAATTCAACAAGTTTCGTTCGCCAAAGTTCTGCACATTTCGAACCGTAACTTCGAGAGTATTGTAAGTGGGTTTTTGATATGTATATTCGTTTGTATTTTTAAATCTTGAATATATAAGTCATGACATGTATGAATGTGTGTCCTCTTTTTTCGAAAACAACATGATGACCGTCTTTTAAAATTTCGATCGATTATGTGTTTTCTTCTATGCTTCGAAATTCTTTGGTTCCGCTGAATCCGTCTGAAACTCTGATATCTGAAAACTCTGATACGTTCTGTCTTGTAAACTTTGAATTCTGTGTTGCACTGTTACAACTCGATTTGAAATGGGACGAGAATTGTAATTCTGTCTGGCCCCCATTGGTGGGTATAAAACCATGTTCTGTCTCCTCCATTGGTGGGTATAAAACCGTGTTCTGGCCTCACCTCTTAGAGGACTAACATATTGGGGACAATTTGACCATGGAAATGAGATGAGTAACAGTGTTCTGTCTGTTCCGATCTGTTCTGTTCTGAATTTTTCTGATCTGTTTCTGAACTGCTCTGAATCTTCTGATAACCTCTGTCTCATATTTATTTTGTTTCTGTTATGATGAGTTAAAAATGATAAGATTTGAAAGTTTGTTAAAGAAATGTTTTAAAGATTAAGTTCTATATGTATCATAGGAAATCGATCGACCCCCACTTCCTGAGTGTTTCCCAAAACACTCACCCCTTACAAATTTCAGATTAAAATGAAGACCAACTGAATGAGGAAGAACAAGAAGCCTTATGGGGATGGTAGCCGATGAGCAAGATACAAGAAATCAAGACTTTATTTTCCTTTTGTTCAGTTTCCGCATTTGCAACTCTGATGTATTTTTATTCTATTGTCAATGTAAAGACAATGTTTTATTTATGAAAAAGACTGGTTTTTGGCATTTCGATACGAGGCTTAATTATTTTAAAGTAATTGTTAAAACAATGCCGGATGTCACAGGCGCTTCAGACACTTTGCGTGACATTTAAGTGGTATCAGAGCCGCCAGGTTCATAATCCTGCTGGGATTTTGACAGACAAAATTTGAAGAAGTCAAATTTTGGCAAAAGCCTAGTACATTCAGAAACAAACTCTCAATCTTTCCAAAATTCTTTGAGAAATTCGAAATCTATTTCCTTCAATCATTCTGAAATTTCTAGTATAGAAAGTTCCACGAAATCTTTGTTTCAATCAAAATTTTTTACCTTTCTATCCTTTACTTTGATACCATTATGAAATTTTACCTCAATTTATGGTCTTGTACTCGTGCTCAAGCCGCACTTCGCATGCGTCAACATTACTTGAGGAAAACAAGATAAACAAGAACTCACAAAGATTAAGAATCTGCTTCAAACTGATATACATAATCTCAACCATCACCTTGATCGAGCAAAGAGCCAGCTCGCCCTAACACTACACGTGGAATGACTAGTTTCCCTTAATCGAAAGTTGATAGTAAGGATTGAAACTTAGAAAAACCTTGCTAACCGTTCTCGTCATCAACATGAAGACCTTTCTAGCAAGCAAGAACGTTACATCGCCAAGCTTCATGGTGCAATGGATAGACTGCGCACCTTGTCGTGGAAAATGTGGAAGAAGAAGAAGAAGCACCTATGGATGTAGTGGAAAAAGAACAGTAATGTTGAGAGATGATAAAGTAGGCTAGACTGGTATTATGGTTAAATGATATGAAAGAAAAAAGTGTAACATTTCTTTGAGAATGTACATAGATAAGTTGAAATATATTTTGGGAACATACCTATCAAAGATAATTTGACTTATATTTTAGGGAATACAAATACTCTGATATAAGTTGACTTACATTTGGGAATTCTTCCGACTTAAGATGAAATGTTTGATTCGCGGATAATAAATTATTTATGAAAATATGAGATAAGAATTATATAAGTTTTGATATTCAGGTGTAAAAGTTGATTTTTATGTCAATAATTAACGGTATGGACATTTAAATTTGGGCTATTAAGCGATAAATTTAAATATGTAAGATTTTGGAATATTTAATAAAGTTAAGAAACAATAACTTAAGTTAAGAAATTAAGGTCATTACCTTAGGTAAATAAAGGGAGTTATGAGATATTGGTGGACATCAAGGGAAGTGTAGCATGCATAATAGGTTATGACTCTTCTTATAGTAAAAAGAAAAATAGGGGAAAGATTTGTAGAGAAAGACATCCAACGAAGCTTGTTTGTATTAAAGCATGTTAGGCTCATAGTTTTGATTAAAGACAGATTTAGTAAAAGAAGAATTGTTTGAGGAATTAATTTCTTCCGTACAATGTTGAAAGAAATTTTAACTAGGTTATTGGGACTTAAGTCAATAGGCTGATAAGGAGTTATGTTCTAAGATTATATATTGATTTTATGTTTGGAGATAGTAATCGTGATAATTTAGAACACAATAAGTATGGATACGCATATATTCAGTGCCGATTTTATTTAGTGTACTATGGTAAATTTCAACGTCATTCTGAGAATTGGTTGGTTGGACAAGAATCATGCAGTGTTAGATGGTCGAGGTAAGAATTCCAAACTCCAATCCAAGAATAAATCGTATTTTATGGCAAGGATAAGGAACAAAAATCCTTCCTTTCTGCTTCTCAAACTTAGAAAGCCATGGAGTATGGCTAAGAAGTCTAACTAGCGATAATGAGAGAAGAAAAAGAAGGAATTGAGCTCAAGATATAAAAATATTCCCGTGGTACGAGAGTTCTGGAAGCGTTACTTTGAATTATCTCAGATCGTGAAAGAATTCGAAAGTAACTTTATAGCTCGTGCTGCACCAATATCTAAAGAACCCTAGCAAATGGCTTCAGTTGAACTCAAGGAGATAAAAGTTCGATTCCAAGATTTGTTAGACAAAAACAAATCAGACCAAGTGCCTCTTCTTGGGGAGATTCAATCTTATTGGTACAGAAGAATGGTGAAAGTACAAGATAGTGTGTCATTCGACAAAGTACTATATGAGATCAAGAACAAATGTCATCTTTTAAGAATAGATGACCTTTTCTATCAGTTAAAAGGAGCTAAGATCTTTTCGAAGCTCTATCTAAGATCAGACTATCACAATTGAAGGCCAAGGCAGAGAATATTCCTAAAACAGCCTTAAAAAGAAAAGGGTATGGACACTATGAGTTCATGATAATACCTTTTGGCATGACCAATGCTCCAGCAACATTCATAGAACTCATGAACAGAGTGTTCAAGAAAATTCCTCGGCAAGTTTGTGGTAGCATTTATTGAAGACATTCTTGTATATTCAACAAGTGAGAAAGACCGCAAGGAAGATCTTCGTCTTGCTCCACCGATGCTCAGAGAAAAATAACTAAATACTAAATTTAAGAAATGTGAATTTTGATTAAAAAATGTCACATTCTTCGGTCATATAATATCTGAAATGGGCATATCAGTGGATCACCAATAAGGTGGAGGTAATCATAGACTGGCCTTGATCGAATACTGGAATAGAAATTTGAAGTTTTCGGGATTATTTGGCTATTAAGAAAATGTGTTGAAGGATTTTCTTCCGCTCACCAAGCTCACTCAGAAGAACTCTAAATTCAATTAGAGTGAAGAATGTGAGAAGAGTTTTTAGATCTTGAAAAAGAAACTCGTTTCTACGCTAGTATTAGTACTTCCTGAAGAAGGCAAGAATTTCACAATTTACAATGATGCATCAAAAGAGGATTGTGATGTGTTCTCATTCAAGAGGGCAATTAATTGCCTATGCATCGATGAAATTAAAACCATGTGAGCAAAATTATCCAACACATGATAGTGAATTAGCCACAATTATATTTGAGCCAAAGATCTAGAGAATCAATTTCTTTAGTGTCAAATGTGTGAAATTTATCAATCACCAAAGCCTCAAATACTATTCACACAAAAGGAATTAAACATGAGACAAAGACGGTGGATCGAACTATTGAAGATATTTTAGGGCGTGTGCCATGGACCTCGGACTCCAATAAACACCCCCCTTTGATTGAATTTGCCGATAACAATAATTATCATGGAAGTATTGAAATCAGAGAGAAAGCTATCATGGTACTTGAATTGTTGATAAAGTAGCTATTATCAAGGAAAAACGCAAGGCAGCTCATGATCGACAAAAGAGCTGGGCTTATTTAAAGTGAAGACCGTTGGAGTTTGAAAATGGTGTGAAAGCTTATGTTAAAGTTTCCCCAATGAAAGGAGTGGTTCGATTCAGCAATTCTAGAAAGATAACTCCAAGATATGCCGGACCCTTCGAAATACTGAGAAAAATGGGAAACCTAGCTTATCAGCGGGCTTTACCACCAGGCATGTCAAGGATTTACAACGTCTTCCATGTCTCACAGCTAAGGAAGTATGTCTCATATCCAAGTAGCATTCTTGAAATTGAACCGCTACTAATCAAAGGAAATGTGAACGAGGAAATGAAATATGAAGAAGTCCTTATTCAAGTAACACCAAATACCAAGTGCTGAGATGCCGAACAATTCCATATGTCAAGATACAATGGTCGAATCATATGGAACGAGAAGCAACTTGGGAATTTGAAGAACGTATGCGCACTCGGCACCCTCACTTTTTAAAGATTTATCTAACTCAAGTTTCGAGGACGAAACTTCCAATAAGGAGGGTGGGATGTGAGAACCCGGATTTTTCAAAGCAAAGCACCTCAAAAAGCTCGAAAAGTAGCTCAAAAAAAAGCTGAGGCAATGCAAAACCTTGAGAATTGAGGGTACGCCACTCGGAAGAGGAAACCCTTACCTCACAAGCTAAAACCCTCAGCTCAAGGAAGCTCCAAGATTCTTGGAAAAGAAACCCCATGCTCATGAGCTCAATCTTTTAGCTCAATGAAGCTCATTCTTTCTTGTCCTAAAAGAATAAAAAAAATAGAGCTAGGAGGAGAGCTAAAGCATTGGAAAATTTTAATGTGCAAGAAATTACCCTTGAGTAAACCAAGGAGAAGAGCTAAAGGATTGGACATATTTATGACCATTGAGTTAACCAAATAAGGAGCTAAAAGAACTAAAGGTTTGGAAAAACTTATTATACAAGTGATGACTATTGAGTTAACCAAGAAAGGGAGCTAAGGGAAGAGCTAAGAGGCTTGGACCAATTTATTGTGCAAGAATGGACTCTTTAGTAAACCAAGGTGACCTTTGATGCTTGAGTTAACCTTGACCACATTGATGGCTTGCTTGGGCTCCAATATTTCGGTCATGGGGATGGGAAAAGACCATACTTCACCTATAAATACCACCTCAACATGCTAAAGAAATCACACCCAAAAATCAGCAAGAAAAATTGGCTCCTTTCCCTCCAAAACCACCTCTCGGCTGTCGCTTGCAAGAAGAAAGAAGGAGGAGTTGTTCCGGCTTTTCAATGCTGTGATTTGCTATCCACATCGTTGTGAAGATCATCTCCTGGTTCGGTCATCACTTGGCCGAAATTCAACAAGTTTCGTTCGCCAAAGTTCTGCACATTTCGAACCGTAACTTCGAGAGTACTGTAAGTGGGTTTTTGATATGTATATTCGTTTGTATTTTTAAATCTTTAATATATAAGTTATGACATGCATGAATGTGTCCTCTTTTTTTGAAAACAGCATGATGACCGTCTTTTAAAATTTCGATCGATTATGTGTTTTCCTCTATGCTTCGAAATTCGTTGGTTCCGCTGAATCCGTCTGAAACTCTGATATCTGAAAACTCTGATAAATTCTGTCTGGTAAACTTTGAATTCTGTGTTGCACTATTACAACTCGATTTGAAATGGGACGAGAATTGTAATTCTGTCTGGCCCCCATTGGTGGGTATAAAACCATGTTCTGTCTGGCCCCCATCGGTGGGTATAAAACCGTGTTCTGGCCTCAACCCTTAGAGGACTAACATATTGGGGACAATTTGACCATGGAAATGAGATGAGTAACAGTGTTCTGTCTGTTCCGATCTGTTCTGTTCAGAATTGTTCTGATCTGTTTCTGAACTGCTCTGAATCTTCTGATAACCTCTGTCTCATATTTATTTCGTTTCTGTTATGATGAGTTAAAAGTGATAAGATTTGATAGTTTGTTAAAGAAATGTTTTAAAGATTAAGTTCTATATGTATCATTGGAAATCGATCGACCCCCACTTGCTGAGTGTTTCCCAAAACACTCACCCCTTACAAATTTCAGATTAAAATGAAGAGTAACTAAATGAGGAGGAACAAGAAGCCTTCTGGGGATGGTTGCCGATGAGCAAGATACAAGAAATCAAGACTTTATTTTCCTTTTGTTCAGTTTTCGCATTTGCAACTCTGATTATTCTTATTCTATTGTCAATGTAAAGACAATGTTTTATTTATGAAAAAGACTGGTTTTAGTCATTTCGATACGAGGCGTAATTGTTTAAAACTAATTGTTAAAACAATGCCGGATGTCACATGCTCTTCGAACACGGGGCGTGACAACTTCCCGGGGGTGACCCATCCTAGTACTGCTCTCGCCCAAGCACGCTTAACTTCGGACTTCTGATAGGATCCGGTGCATTAGTTCTGGTATGATCGCACTCGACATTGAGTGGATGTTTATTCTTATATCCCTCGAGTACGTGTGGAGCGCGCGGCGATGGACAACACGCGGCACTGCTCTCGCCCAATAAGAACCATGAAGTTAAGAGTTCTGGCGCGATGGCAGAGCTAGGATGGGTGACCTCCCCGAGAAGTCCTCGTGTCGCGACGGTTTACGTAAATTATGGCTAAACAGTCGAAATAATTGTTTTTAATGAGTTAACCGTCTCCGGAGTAATCTGCATCATACCCTTCCGCACAGAACCGGCTCGCGAAAATAAAAATCGCTAAATGTTCCCAGAAAATAGAAATAAAATAAGAAGAAGAAAATAGCGAATGTAAAGATGTTATTATGCCTGGGATACGATAAAATGGATCCGAAATCGAATTTCGGACTTCCTAAGGGGATTTCTCGAGGAAACATAAGCTTAACAGAAGTGGAAAATCGTAAATTAGTGGGTCTTAAAGAAGGAATTCGGCTAAAATCTCGTCAGCTCATTGCGGAGTAATGAGTCTCGTTCGTTTGCCCGTTTACAATCAAATTAAGCTAAAATTTTGTCCAAATCCGGCAGTGCCCGAGCTACGTTGATTTCACATGTCTTATCTGGTCCCAATCGAGATTCAGATGATTTGAGCCGAAAATTATCTGTCAACAAGTAATCAAAAATCGAAAAACACAAAAAGGGGTGCAACATGAGGACTTCCCAAGGGGTTACCCATCCTAGTACTGTTCTCGCCCAAGCACGCTTAACTTCAGAGTTCTGATGGGATCCGGTGCATTAGTGCTGGTATGATCGCGCCAGACATTGAGTGGGATGTTTATTCTTATATACCTCGAGTACGTGTGGCGCGGGCGGAGATGGACAACACGCGGCACTTCTCTCGCCCAATCAGAACCATGAAGTTAAGCGTTCTGGCGCAATGGCAGAGCTAGGATGGGTGAATTCCCCGGGAAGTCCTCGTGTCGCGACGGTTTACGTAAATTATGGCTAAAACTGTCAAAATAATTGTTTTTAATGAGTTAACGGTCTCCGGAGTAATCTGCGTCATACCCTTTCGCACAGAACTGGCTCACGACAACAAAAATCGCTAAAGGTTTCCAGAAAATAGAAAAAAAAATAAGAATAAGAAAATAGCGAATGTAAAGCTATTATTATGCCTGGGATACGATAAAATGGAACCAGAATCGAATTTCAAACTACCTAAGCGGATTTCTCGAGGAAACGGAAGCTTAACAGAAGCGAAAAATCGCAAATTAGAGGGTTTTAGAGAAGGAATTCGGTTAAAATCTCGTTAGCTCATTGCGGAGTAATGAGTCTCGTTCGTTTGCCTGTTTACAATCAAATTAGGCTACAATTTTGTCCAAATCCGGCAGTGCCCGAGCTACTTTGATTTCGCATGTCTTATCTGGTCTCGATCGAGATTCAGATGATTTGAGCCAAAAATCGTCTGTCAACAAGTAATCAAAAATAAAAAAACACGAAAAGGGGCGCAACACGAGGACTTCCCAGGGGGTCACCCATCCTAGTACTGCTCTCGCCCAAGCAAGCTTAACTTCGGAGTTCTGATGGGATCTAGTGCATTAGTGCGGGTATGATCGCACCCGAAATTGAGTGGGATGTTTATTCTTATATCCCTCGAGTACGTGTGTAGCGTGCGGCGATGGACAACACGCGGCACTGCTCTCGCCCAATCAGAACCATGAAGTTAAGCGTTCTGGAGCGATGGCAGAGCTAGGATGGGTGACCTCCCTGGGAAGTCCTCGTGTCGCGACCGTTTACTTAAATTATGGATAAAACAGTCGAAATAATTGTTTTTAATGAGTTAACCGTCTCCGGAGTAATCTGCGTCATACCCTTCCGCAGAGAACCGACTCACGACAACAAAAATCGCTAAATGTTTCTAGAAAATAGAAAAAAAATAATAAGAAGAAAATAACGAATGTAAAGCTATTATTATGCCTGGGATACGATAAATGGAACCAGAATCGAATTTCGGACATCCTAAACGGATTTCTCGAGGAAACGGAAGCTTAACAGAAGCGGAAAATCCCAAATTAGAGCGTCTTAGAGAAGAAATTCGGCTAAAATCTCGCCAGCTCAGTGCGGAGAATGAGTCACGTTCGTTTGCCCGTTTACAATCAAATTAGGCTACAATTTTTTCCAAATCTGGCTGTGCCCCGAGCTACGTTGATTTCACATGTCTTATCTAGTCCCGATCGAGATTCAGATGATTTGAGCCAAAAATCGTCTATCAACAAGTAATCAAAAATAGAAAAACACGAAAAGGGGTGCAACACGAGGACTTCCCAGGGGGTCCACCCATCCTAGTACTGCTCTCGCCCAAGAACGCTTAACTTCGGAGTTCTGATTGGATCCGGTGAATTAGTGCTGGTATGATCGCACCCGACATTGAGTGGAATGTTTATTCTTATATCCCTCGAGTACGTGTGGAGTGGGCGGCGATGGACAACACGTGGCACTGCTCCCGCCCAATCAGAACCATGAAATTAAGCGTTCTGGCGCAATGGCAGAGCTTGGATCGGTGACCTCCCTGGGCAGTCCTCGTGTCCCGACCGTTTACGTAAATTATGGCTAAACAGTCGAAATAATTTTTTTTAATGAGTTAACCGTCTTCGGAGTAATCAGCGTCATACCCTTTCGCACAGAACTGGCTCACGACAACAAAAATCGCTAAATGTTTCCAGAAAATAGAAAAAAAATAATAATAAGAAAATAGCGAATGTAAAGCTATTATTATCCCTGGGATACGATAAAATGGAACCGAAATCAAATTTCGGACTTCCTAAGCTGATTTCTCGAGGAAACGGAAGCTTAACAGAAGCGGAAAATCGCAAATTAGAGAAGGAATTCAGCTAAAATCTCGTCAGCTCATTGCGGAGTAATGAATCTCGTTCGTTTGCCTGTTTACAATCAAATATGGCTACAATTTTGTCCAAATCCGACAGCGCCCGAGCTACGTTCATTTCACATGTCTTATCTAGTCCCGATCGAGATTCAGATGATTTGAGCCGAAAATCATCTGTCAACAAGTAATCAAAAATAGAAAAACACGAAAAGGGGTGCAACACGAGGACTTCTCAGGGGATCACCCATCCTAGTACTGCTCTCGCCCTAGCACGCTTAACTTCGGAATTCTGATGGGATCCGGTGCATTAGTGCTGGTATGATCGCACCCGACATTGAGTGGAATGTTTATTCTTATATCCATCGAGTACGTGTGGAGCGGGCGGCGATGGACAACACGTGGCACTGCTCTCGACCAATCAGAACCATGAAGTTAATCAGTCTGGCGCGATGCCAGAGCTAGGATGGGTGACCTCCCTGGGAAGTCCTCGTGTCGCGACCGTTTATGTAAATTATGGATAAAACAGTCGAAATAATATTTTTTAATGAGTTAACCGTCTCCGGAGTAATCTGCGTTATACCCTTCCGCACAGAGTCGGCTCACGACAACAAAAATCGCTAAATGTTTCCAGAAAATAGAAAAAAAATAAGAAAAAGAAAATAGCAAACGTAAAGCTATTATTATGCCTGAGATACGATAAAATGGAACCGGAATTGAATTTCGGACTTAGAGAAGGAATTTGGCTAAAAGGAAACGTAACAGAAGCGGAAAATCGCAAATTAGAGGGTCTTAGAGAAGGAATTTGGCTAAAATCTCGCCAGCTCATTGCGTAATAATGAGTCTCGTTCGTTTGCCTGTTTAAAATCAAATTTGGCTACAATTTTGTCCAAATTCGGCAGTGCCCGAGCTACGTTGATTTCACATGTCATATCTGGTACCGATCGAGATTCAGATGATTTGAGCCCAAAATTGTCTATCAACAAGTAATCAAAAATAGAAAAACACGAAAAGGGGTGCAACACGAGGACTTCCCAGGGGGTCACTCATCCTAGTACTGTTCTCGTCCAAGAACGCTTAACTTCGTAGTTCTGATGGGATCCGGTGCATTGGTGCTTGTATGATCGCACCCGACATTGAGTGGTATGTTTATTCTTATATCTCTCGAGTACGTGTGGAGCGGGCGGCGACGGACAACACGCGACACTGCTCTCGCCCAATTATAACCATGAAGTTAAGCGTTCTGGCGTGATGGCAGAGCTAGGATGGGTGACCTCCCTGGGAAGTCCTCGTGTCGCGACCGTTTATGTAAATTATGAGTTAACCGTCTCCGGAGTAATCTGCGTCATATCCTTTCGCACAGAACTGGCTCACGACAACAAAAATCGCTAAATGTTTCCAGAAAATAGAAAAAAAAATAGTAATAAGAAAATAGCGAATGTAAAGCTATTATTATGCTTGGGATACGATAAAATGGAACCGCAATCGAATTTGGGACTTCCTAAGCGGATTTCTCGAGGAAACGGAAACTTAACAGAAGCGGAAAATAGCAAATTTGAGGGTCTTAGAAAAGGAATTCGGCTAAAATCTCGCCAGCCCATTGCGGAGTCTCGTTCGTTTGCCCGTTTAGAATAAAATTAAGCTACAATTTTGTCCAAATCCCGCAGTGTCCGAGCTACGTTGATTTCACATGTCTTATCTGGTCTTGATCGAGATTCAGATGATTTGAGCCGAAAATCATTTGTCAACAAGTAATCAAAAATATAAAAAAACGAAAAGGGGTGCAACACGAGGACTTCTCAGGGGATCACCCGTCCTAGTACTGCTCTCGCCCAAGCACGCTTAACTTCGGAGTTCTGATGGGATCCGGTGCATTGGTGCTGGTATGATCGCACCCGACATTGAGTGGGATGTTTATTCTTAAATTCATCGAGTACCTGTGGAGCAGGCGGCGATGGACAACACGCGGCACGGCTCTCGACCAATCAAAACCATGAAGTTAAGCGTTCTGGCGCGATGGCAGAGTTAGGATGGGTGACCTCCCTGGGAAGTCCTCGTGTCGCGACCGTTTACGTAAATTTTAACTAAAACAGTCGAAATAATATATTTTAATGAGTTAACCGTCTCCGGAGTAATCTGCGTCATACCCTTCCGCACAGAACCGGCTCACGACAACAAAAATCGTTAAATGTTCACAGAAAATAGAAAAAAAATTAGAAGAAGAAAATAGCGAATGTAAAGCTATTATTATGCTTGGAATACGATAAAATGGAACCTGAATCGAATTTCGGACTTCCTAAGCGGATTTCTCGAAGAAACGGAAGCTTAACAGAAGAGGAAAATCGCAAATTAGAAGGTCTTAGAGAAAAAATTCGGCTAAAATCTCATCAGCTCATTGCGGAATAATGAGTCTCGTTCGTTTGCCAGTTTACAATCAAATTATGGTACAATTTTGTCCAAATCCGGCAGTGCCTGAGCTACGTTGATTTAACATGTCTTATCTGGTCCAAATCGAGATTCAGATGATTTGAGCCGAAAATCGTCTGTCAACAAGTAATCAAAAATAGAAAAACACGAAGAGGGGCGCAACACAAGGACTTCCCAGGGGGTCAGCCATCCTAGTACTGCTCTCGCCCAAGCACGCTTAACTTCTGAGTTCTGATTGAATCCGGTGCATTAGTGCTGGTATGATCGCACCCGACATTGATTAGGATGTTTATTCTTATATCTCTCGAGTACGTGTGAAGCGGGCGGAGATGTACAACACGCGGCACTGTTCTCGCCCTATCAGAACCATGAAGTTAAGCGTTCTGGCACGATGGCAGAGCTAGGATGGGTGTCCTCCCTGGGAAGTCCTCGTGTCACGAGCATGTACGTAAATTATGGCTAAAACAGTTGAAATAATACTTTTAATGAGTTAACCAACTCTGGAGTAATCTGCGTCATACCCTTCGGCACAGAACAGGCTCACGACAACAAAAATCGCTAAATGTTCCCAGAAAATAGAAAAAAAATAAGAAGGAGAAAATAGCGAATGTAAAGCTAATATTATGCCTGGGATACGATAAAATGGAACCGGAATCAAATTTCAAAATTTCTAAGCGGATTTCTCGAGGAAACGAAAGCTTAAAAGAAGCGGAAAATCGCAAATTAGAGGGTCTTAGAGAAGGAATTCGGCTAAAATCTCTTTAGCTCATTGCGGAGTAATAAGTCTCGTTCGTTTGCCCGTTTACAATCAAATTAGACTACAATTTTGTCCAAATCCGGCAGTGCCCGAGCTACGTTTATTTCACATGTCTTATCTTATCCCGATCGAGATTCAGATGATTTGAGCCGAAAATCGTTTGTCAACAAGTAATAAAAAATAGAAAAACACGAAAAGGGGCAACACGAGTACTTCCCAGGGGGTCACCCATCCTAGTACTGCTCTCGCCTAAGAACGCTTAACTTCGGAGATCTGATGGGATCCGGTGCATTAGTGCGGGTATAATCGCACCCGACATTGAGTGGGATGTTTATTCTTATATCCCTCGAGTACGTGTGGCTCGGGCGGCAATGGACAACACGCGGCACTGCTCTTGCCCAATCAAAACCATGAAGTTAAGCGTTCTGGCACGATGGCAGAGCTAGGATGCGTGACCTCCCTGAGAAGTCCTCGTGTCGCGACCGTTTGCGTAAATTATGGCTAAAACAGTCGAAATAATTGTTTTAAATGAGTTAACAGTCTCCGGAATAATCCGCGTTATACCCTTCCGCACAGAACCAGCTCACGACAACAAAAATCGCTAAATGTTCTAAGAAAATAGAAAAAAATAAGAATAAGAAAATAGCGAATGTAAAGCTATTATTATCCCTGGGATACGATAAAATGGAACCGAAATCGAATTTCGGACTTCCAAAGCGGATTTCTCGAGGAAACGGAAGCTTAACAGAAGCGGAAAATCGCAAATTAGATGGTCTTAGAGAAGGAATTTGGCTAAAATCTTGTCAGCTCATTGCGGAGTAATGAGTCTCGTTCGTTTGCCCGTTTACAATCAAATAAGGCTACAATTTAGTCCAAATCCGGCAGTGCCCGAGCTACGTTGATTTCACATGTCTTATCTGGTCCCGATCGAGATTCAGTTGATTTGAGCCGAAAATCTTCTGTCAACAAGTAATAAAAAATTGAAAAACACGAAAAGGGGTGCAACACGAGGACTTCCCAGGGGGTCACCCATCCTAGTACTGCTCTCGCCCAACCACGCTTAACTTCAGATGTCTGATGGGATCCGGTGCATTAGTTTTGGTTTGATCGCACCCGACATTGAGTGGGATGTTCATTCTTATATCCCTCGAGTACATGTGGAGCGGGCGGCGATGGACAACTCGCGGCACTGCTCTCGCCCAATCATAACCATGAAGTTAAGCGTTCTGGCACGATGGCAGAGCTAGGATGCGTGACCTCCCTTAGAAGCCCTCGTGTCGCGACCATTTACGTAAATTATGGCTAAAACAGTCGAAATAATTGTTTTTAATGAGTTAACCGTCTCCGGAGTAATCTGCGTTATACCCTTCCGCACAGAGCAGCTCACGACAACAAAAATCGCTAAATGTTCTAAGAAAATAGAAAAAAATAAGAATAAGAAAATAGCGAATGGAAAGCTATTATTATCCCTGGGATACGATAAAATGGAACCGAAATCGAATTTCGGACTTCCAAAGCGGATTTCTCGAGGAAACGGAAGCTTAGCAGAAGCGGAAAATCGCAAATTAGATGGTCTTAGAGAAGGAATTTGGCTAAAATCTCGTCAGCTCATTGCGGAGTAATGAGTCTCGTTCGTTTGCCCGTTTACAATCAAATAAGGCTACAATTTAGTCCAAATCCGGCAGTGCCCGAGCTACGTTGATTTCACATGTCTTATCTGGTCCCGATCGAGATTCAGTTGATTTGAGCCGAAAATCTTCTGTCAACAAGTAATAAAAAATTGAAAAACACGAAAAGGGGTGCAACACGAGGACTTCCCAGGGGGTCACCCATCCTAGTACTGCTCTCGCCCAACCACGCTTAACTTCAGATGTCTGATGGGATCCGGTGCATTAGTGTTGGTTTGATCGCACCCGACATTGAGTGGGATGTTCATTCTTATATCCCTCGAGTACATGTGGAGCGGGCGGCGATGGACAACTCGCGGCACTGCTCTCGCCCAATCATAACCATGAAGTTAAGCGTTCTGGCACGATGGCAGAGCTAAGATGGGTGACCTCCCTGGGAAGTCCTCGTGTCGCGACCGTTTACGTAAATTATGGCTAAAAGAGTCGAAATAATTGTTTTTAATGAGTTAACCGTCTCCGGAGTAATCTGCGTCATACCCTTCCGCACGGAACCGGCTCATGACAACAAAAATTGCTAAATGTTCTAAGAAAATAGAAAAAAATAAGAATAAGAAAATAGCGAATGTAAAGCTATTATTATCCCTGGGATACGATAAAATGGAACCGAAATCGAATTTCGGACTTCCAAAGCTGATTTCTCGAGGAAACAGAAGCTTAACAGAAGCGGAAAATCGCAAATTAGAGGGTCTTAAAGAAGGGATTCTGCTAAAATCTTGCCAGCTCATTGCGGAGTAATGAGTCTCGTTCGTTTGCCTTTTTACAATCAAATTAGGCTAAAATTTTGTCCAAATCCGGCAGTGCCCGAGCTACGTTGATTTAACATCTCTTATCCGGTCCCGATCGAGATTCAGATGATTTGATCCGAAAATCGTTTGTCAACAAGTAATCAAAAATAGAAAAACACGAAAAGGAGTGGCAACACAAGGACTTCCCAGGGGGTCACCCATCCTAGTACTGGTCTCGCCCAAGCACGCTTAACTTTGGAGTTCTGATGGGATCCGGTGAATTAATGCTTGTATGATCGCACCCGACATTGAGTGGGATGTTTATTTTTATATACCTCGAGTACGTGTGGCGCGGGCGGCAATGGACAACACGCGGCACTGCTCTCGCCCAATCAGAACCACGATGTTAAGCGTTCTGGCGCGATGGCAAAGCTAGGATGGGTGACCTCCCTAGGAAGTCCTCGTGTCGCGACCGTTTACGTAAATTATAGCTAAAACAGTCGAAATAATTGTTTTTAATGATTTAACCGTCTCTGGAGTAATCTGCATCATACCCTTCCGCACAGAACCGGCTCGCGAAAATAAAAATCGCTAAATGTTCCCAGAAAATAGAAATAAAATAAGAAGAAGAAAATAGCGAATGTAAAGATGTTATTATGCTTGGGATACGATAAAATTAAGCCAGAATCGAATTTCGGACTTTCCAAGCGGATTTCTCAAGGAAACAGAAATTTAACAGAATCGAAAAATCGCAAATTAGAGGGTCTTAGAGAAGGAATTCAGCTAAAATCTCGCCAGCTCATTGCGGAGTAATGAGTCTCGTTCGTTTGCCCGTTTACAATCAAATTAGGCTACAATTTTGTCCAAATCCTGCAGTTCTCGAGCTATGTTGATTTCACATGTCTTATCTTGTCCTGATCGAGATTCAGATGTTCTTAGCCGAAAATCATCCGTCAACAATTAATCAAAAATAGAAAAACACGAAAAGGCATGCAACACGAGGACTTCCCAGGGGGTCACCCATCCTAGTACTGGTCTCGCCCAAGCACGCTTAACTTCGGATTTCTGATGGGATCCGGTGCATTAGTGCTGGTATGATCACAACAAACATTGAGTGGGATGTTTATTCTTATATCCCTGAAGTACGTGTGGCGCGGGCGGCGATGGACTACACGCGGCACTTCTCTCGCCCAATCAGAATCACTAAGTTAAGCGTTCTAGCGTGATGGCAGACCTAGGATGGGTGACCTCCTTGGGAAGTCCTCGTGCCGCGACCGTTTACGTAAATTATAGCTTAAACAGTCGAAATAATTGTTTTTAATGAGTTAACCGTCTCTAGAGTAATCTGCGTCATACCCTTCCGCACAGAACCGGCTCACGTTTACAAAAATCGCTAAATATTCCCAGAAAATAGAAAAAATAATAAGAAGAAGAAAATAGCGAATGTAAAGCTATTATTATGCCTGGGATACGATAAAATGGAACCGGAATCGAATTTCGGACTTCCTAAGCGAATTTCTCGAGGAAACGGAAGCTTAATAAGAGCGGAAAATCGCAAATTAGAGGGTCTTAGAAAAGGAATTCGGCAAAAATCTCGCCAGCTAATTGCCGAGTAATGAGTCTCGTTCGTTTGCCCGTTTACAATCAAATTAGGCTACAATTTTGTCCAAATCCGGCAGTGCCCGAGCTTCATTGATTCAGATGATTTGAGCCGAAAATCGTCTGTCAACAAGTAATCAAAAATAGAAAAACACGAAAAGGGGTGCAACACGAGAACTTCCCAGGGGGTCACCCATCCTAGTACAGGTCTCGCCCAAACACGCTTAACTTCGGAGTTCTGATGGGATCCATTGAATTAGTGCTGGTATGATCGTACCCGACATTGAGTGGGATGTTTATTCTTATATCCCTCGAGTACGTGTGGAGCGGGCGGCTATGGACAAGACGCGGCACTGCTCTCGCACAATCGGAACCATGATGTTAAGCGTTCTGGCACGATGGCAGAGCGAGGATGGGTGACCTCCCTGGGACAGTCCTCGTGTCGCAACCGTTTACGTAAATTATAGCTAAAAGAGTCGAAAAAATTGTTTTTATTAAGTTAACCATCTCCGGAGTAATCTACGTCATACCCTTCCGCACAAAACCGGCTCACGACAACAAAATCGCTAAATGTTCCCAAAAAATAGAAAAAAATAAGAAGAAGAAAATAGCGAATGTAAAACTATTATTATGCCAGGAATACGATAAAATGTAACTGGAATCGAATTTCGGACTTCCTAAACGGATTTCTCGAGGAAACGGAAGCTTAACAGAAGCGGAAAATTGCAAATTAGAGGGTCTTAGAGAATGAATTCGGCTAAAATATCACCAGCTCATTGCAGAGTAATGAGTAGAGAAGGAATTCGGCTAAAATCTCACCAGCTCATTGCAGAGTAATGAGTCTCGTTCGTTTGTCCGTTTACAATCAAATTAGGCTACAATTTTGTCCAAATCCGGCAGTGCCCGAGCTACTTTGATTTCACATGTCTTATCTGATCCGATCGAGATTTTGAAGATTTGAGCCAAAAATCGTCCGTTACTAATTAATCAAAAATAGAAAAACACGAAAAGGGGTGCAACACGAGGATTTCCCCGGGCGTCACCCATCCTAATACTGCCCTCGCCCAAGCACGCTTAGCTTCGGAGTTCTGATGGGATCCGATGCATTAGTGCTGGTATGATCGCACCCGACATTGAGTAGGATGTTTATTCTTATATATCCCTCGAGTACGTGTGGAGCGGATGATGATGGACAACACGCGGCACTGCTTTCGCCCAATCAGAACCATGAAGTTAAGCTTTCTGGCGCGATGGCAGAGCTAGGATGGGTGACCTCCCTAAGAAGTCCTCGTGTCGCGACCGTTTACGTAAATTATGGCTAAAACAATCGAAAAAATTGTTTTTAATGAGTTAACCATCTCCGGAGTAATCTGCGTCATACCATTCCGCACAGAACCGGCTCACGTTTACAAAAATCGCTAAATATTCCCAGAAAATTGAAAAAAAAATAATAAGAAGAAAATAGCGAATGTAAAGCTATTATTATGCCTCGGATACGATAAAATGGAACCGGAATCGAATTTCGGACTTCCTAAGGGGATTTCTAGAGGAAACGGAAGCTTAACAGAAGCGGAAAATCGCAAATTAGTGGGTCTTAAAGAAGGAATTCGGCTAAAATCTCGCCAGCTCATTGCGGAGTAATGAGTCTCGTTCGTTTGCCCGTTTACAATCAAATTAAGATAAAATTTTGTCCAAATCCGGCAGTGCACGAACTACGTTGATTTCACATGTCTTATCTGGTCCCGATCGAGATTCAGATGATTTGAGCCCAAAATCGTCTGTCAACAAGTAATCATAAATAGAAAAACACGAAAAGGGGTGCAACACGAGGACTTCCAAGGGGGTCACCCATCCTAGTACTGCTCTTGCCCAAGCATGCTTAACTTCGGAGTTCTGATGGGATCCGGTGCATTAGTACTGGTATGATCGCACCCGAAATTGAGTGGGATGTTTATTCTTATATCCTTCGAGAACGTGTGGAGCGGCGGAGATGGAGAAAACGCGGCACTGCTCTCGCCTAATCAGAACCATGAAGTTAAGCGTTCTGGCGCGATGGCAGAGCTAGGATGGGTGACCTCCCTGGGAAGTCCTCGTGTCGCGACCGTTTAGTTAAATTATGGATAAAACAATCGAAATAATTGTTTTTAATGAGTTAACCGTCTCCGGAGTAATCTGCGTCATACCCTTCCCACAGAACCGCTCAAGACAACAAAAATCGCTAAATGTTCCCAGTAAATAGAAAAATTTTAAGTAGAAAAAAATTGCGAATGTAAAGCTATTATTATGCCTGGGATACGATAAAATGGAACCGGAATCGAATTTAGAACTTCCTCTCAAGGAAACAGAAGCGGAAAATCGCAAATTAGAGGGTCTTAGAGAAGGAATTCGTCTAATACTCGCCACCTCGTTGCGGAGTATTGAGTCTCGTTCGTTTGCCCGTTTACAATCAAATTAGGCTACAATTTTTCCAAATCCGGCAGTGCCCGAGCGACGTTGATTTCACATGTCTTATCTGGTCCCAATCGAGATTCAGATGATTTGAGCCGAAAATCGTCTGTCAACAAGTAATCATAAATAGAAAAACACGAAAAGGGGTGCAACACGAGGACTTCCAAGGGGGTCACCCATCCTAGTACTGCTCTTGCCCAAGCATGCTTAACTTCGGAGTTCTGATGGGATTCGGTGCATTAGTACTGGTATGATCGCACCCGAAATTGAGTGGGATGTTTATTCTTATATCCTTCGAGAACGTGTGGAGCGGCGGAGATGGAGAAAACGCGGCACTGCTCTCGCCTAATCAGAACCATGAAGTTAAGCGTTCTGGCGCGATGGCAGAGCTAGGATGGGTGACCTCCCTGGGAAGTCCTCGTGTCGCGACCGTTTAATTAAATTATGGATAAAACAATCGAAATAATTGTTTTTAATGAGTTAACCGTCTCCGGAATAATCTTCGTCATACCCTTCCCCACAGAACCCTCAAGACAACAAAAATCGCTAAATGTTCCCAGTAAATAGAAAAATTTTAAGTAGAAAAAAATTGCGAATGTAAAGCTATTATTATGCCTGGGATACGATAAAATGGAACCGGAATCGAATTTAGAACTTCCTCTCAAGGAAACAGAAGCGGAAAATCGCAAATTAGAGGGTCTTAGAGAAGGAATTCGTCTAATACTCGCCACCTCGTTGCGGAGTATTGAGTCTCGTTCGTTTGCCCGTTTACAATCAAATTAGGCTACAATTTTTCCAAATCCGGCAGTGCCCGAGCGACGTTGATTTCACATGTCTTATCTGGTCCCAATCGAGATTCAGATGATTTGAGCCGAAAATCGTCTGTCAACAAGTAATCAAAAATAGAAAAACACGAAAAGAGGTGCAACACGAGGACTTCCCAGGGTGTCGCCCATCCTAGTACTGGTCTCGCCAAAGCACGCTTAACTTTGGAGTTCTGATGGGATCCGGTGCAATACTGCTGGTATGTTCGCATCCGACATTGTGTGAGATGTTTATTCTTATATCCCTCGAGTACGTGTGGCGCGGGCGGCGATGGACAACACGCGGCACTGCTTTCGCCCAATCAGAACCATGAATTTAAGCGTTCTGACGCGATGACAGAGCTAGGATGGGTGACCTCCCTTGGAAGTCCTTGTGTCGCGATCGTTTACATAATTATAGCTAAAACAGTCGAAATAATTATTTTTAATGACTTAAACGCCTCCGGAGTCATCTGCGTCATGCCCTTATGCACCGAACCGGCTCACGACAACAAAATCGCTAAATGTTCACAGAAAATAGAAAAAAATAAGAAGAAGAAAATAGCGAATGTAAAGCTATTATTATGCCTGGGATACGATAAAATGGAACCGGAATCGAATTTCGGACTTCCTTAACGGATTTCTCGAGGAAACAGAAGCTTAACAGAAGAGGAAAATCGCAAATTAGAGGATCTTAGAGAAGGAATTCGGCTAAAATCTCGCCAGCTCATTTGCGGAGTAATGAGTCTCGTTCGTTTGCCCGTTTACAATCAAATTAGGCTACAATTTTGTCCGAATCCTGCAGTGCCCGAGCTACGTTGATTTCACATGTCTTATCTGGTCCCGATCGATATTCAGATGATTTGAGCCGAAAATAGTCTGTCAACAAGTAATCAAAAATAGAAAAACACGAAAAAGGGTGCAACACGAGGACTTTCACGGGGTCACCCTATCCTAGTACTGTTCTCGCCCAAGCACGCTTATCTTCGGAGTTCTGATGGGATTCCGGTGCATTAGTGCTGGTATGATCGTACCCGACATTGAGTGGGATGTTTATTCTTATATCCCTAGAGTACGTGGTGCGCGAGCGGCGATGGACAACACGCGGCACTGCTCTCGCCCAATCAGAACCATTAATTTAAGCATTCTGGTGCGATGGCAGAGCTAGGATGGGTGACCTCCCTGAAAAGTCCTCGTGTCGTGACATTTTACGTAAATTATATCTAAAACAGTCGAAATAATTGTTTTTAATTGTTTTTAATGAGTTAACTATCTCCAGAGTAATCTACGTCATACCCTTCCGCACAGAACCGACTCACGACAACAAAAATAGCTAAATTTTCCAAGAACATAGAAAAGAAAATAAGAAGAATAAAATAGCAAATGTAAAGCTATTATTATGCCTGGGATACGATAAATTGGAAACGGAATCGAATTTCGGACTTCCTAAACGGATTTCTCGAGGAAACAGAAGTTTAACCGAAGCGAAAAATCGCAAATTAGAGGGTCTTAAAGAAATAATTCGGCTAAAATCTCGCCAGCCCATTACGGAGTACTGAGTCTCGTTCGTTTGCCCGTTTACAATCAAATTACCCTACAATTTTGTCCAAATCCGCAGTGCCTAAGCTATGTTGATTTCACATGTCTTATCTGGTCCCAATCGATATTCAGATGATTTGAGCCAAAAATCGTCTGTCAACAAGTAATCTAAAATAGAAAAACACGAAAATCGGTGCAACCCGAGGAATTTCCAGGGTGTCGCCCATCCTAGTACTGGTCTCGTCCAAGCACGCTTAACTTCGGAGTTCTGATGGGATCCGATGCATTAGTGCTGGCATGATCGCTCCCGAAATTGAGTGGGGTGTTTATTTTTATATCCCTCGAGTACGTGTGGAGCGGGCGGCGATGGACAACACGCGGCACTGCTCTTACCCAATCAGAACCATGAAGTTAAGCATTCTGGCGCGATGACAGAGCTAGGATGGGTGACCTCCCCTGGAAGTCCTCGTGTCGCGAACGTTTACGTAAATTATGGCTATAACAGTCGAAATAATTGTTTTTAATGAGTTAACCATCTCCGGAGTGATCTGCGTCATACCCTTCCGCACAGAACCGGCTCACGACAACAAAAATCGCTAAATGTTCCCAGAAATAGAAAAAAAATAAAAGAAGAAAATAGCGAATGTAAAGCTATTATTATGCCTCGAATACGATAAAATGGAACCGGAATCGAATTTCGGACTTCCTAAGCTGATTTCTCGAGGAAACGGAAGTTTAACAGAAGCGGAAAATCGCAAATTAGAGGGTCTTAGGGAAGGAATTCGGCTAAAATCTCGCCAGCTCATTGCGGAGTAAGAGTCTTGTTCGTTTGCCCGTTTACAATCAAATTAGCCTAAAATTTTGTCCAAATCCGGCAGTACCCGAGCTACGTTGATTTCACATGTCTTATCTGGTCCCGATCGAGATTCAGATGATTTGAGCCAAAAATCTTTTGTCAACAAGTAATCAAAAATAGAAAAACACGGAAAGAGGTGCAACACGAGGACTTCCCAGGGTGTCGCCCATCCTAGTACTGGTCTCGCCAAAGCACGCTTAACTTTGGAGTTCTGATGGGATCCGGTGCAATACTGCTGGTATGTTCGCATCCGACATTGTGTGAGATGTTTATTCTTATATCCCTCGAGTACGTGTGGCGCGGGCGGCGATGGACAACACGCGGCACTGCTTTCGCCCAATCAGAACCATGAAGTTAAGCGTTCTGGCGCGATGGCAGAGCTAGGATGGGTGACCTCCCTGGGAAGTCCTCGTGTCATGAATTTAAGCGTTCTGACGCGATGACAGAGCTAGGATGGGTGACCTCCCTTGGAAGTCCTTGTGTCGCGACCGTTTACATAATTATAGCTAAAACAGTTGAAATAATTATTTTTAATGACTTAAACGCCTCCGGAGTCATCTGCGTCATGCCCTTATGCACCGAACCGGCTCACGACAACAAAATCGCTAAATGTTCACAGAAAATAGAAAAAAATAAGAAGAAGAAAATAACGAATGTAAAGCTATTATTATGCCCGGGATACGATAAAATGGAACCGGAATCGAATTTCGGACTTCCTTAACGGATTTCTCGAGGAAACAGAAGCTTAACAGAAGCGGAAAATCGCAAATTAGAGTGTCTTAGTGAAAGAATTCGGCTAAAATCTCGCCAGCTCATTGTGGAGTAATGAGTCTCGTTCGTTTGCCCGTTTACAATCCAATTAGCCTACAATTTTGTCCAAATCCTGCAGTGTCCGAGCTACGTTGTTGTCACATGTCTTAACTGGTCCTAATCGAGATTCAGATGATTTGAGACGAAAATAGTCTGTCAACTAGTAATCAAAAATAGAAAAACACGAAAAGGGGTGCAACACGAGGACTTCCAAGGGGGTCACCCATCCTAGTACTGCTCTCGCCCAAGCACGCTTAACTTCGGAGTTCTGATGGGATCCGGTGCATTAGTGCTGGTATGATCGCACCCGACATTGAGTGGGATGTTTATTCTTACATCCCTCGAGTACGTGTGGAGCGGGCGGCGATGGAAAACACGCGGCACTGCTCTCGCCCAATCAGAACCATGAAGTTAAGCGTTTTGGCGCGATGAAAGAGCTATGATGGGTTACCTCCCTTGGAAGTCCTTGTGTCGCGACCGTTTACATAAATTAAAGCTAAAACAGTCGAAATAATTGTTTTTAATGAGTTAACCGTCTCCGGAGTAATCTACGTCATACCCTTCCGCACAGAACCGACTCACGACAACAAAAATAGCTAAATTTTCCAAGAACATAGAAAAGAAAATAAGAAGAATAAAATAGCAAATGTAAAGCTATTATTATGCCTGGGATACGATAAATTGGAAACGGAATCGAATTTCGGACTTCCTAAACGGATTTCTCGAGGAAACAGAAGTTTAACCGAAGCGAAAAATCGCAAATTAGAGGGTCTTAAAGAAATAATTCGGCTAAAATCTCGCCAGCCCATTACGGAGTACTGAGTCTCGTTCGTTTGCCCGTTTACAATCAAATTACCCTACAATTTTGTCCAAATCCGGCAGTGCCTAAGCTATGTTGATTTCACATGTCTTATCTGGTCCCAATCGATATTCAGATGATTTGAGCCAAAAATCGTCTGTCAACAAGTAATCTAAAATAGAAAAACACGAAAATCGGTGCAACCCGAGGAATTTCCAGGGTGTCGCCCATCCTAGTACTGGTCTCGTCCAAGCACGCTTAACTTCGGAGTTCTGATGGGATCCGATGCATTAGTGCTGGCATGATCGCTCCCGAAATTGAGTGGGGTGTTTATTTTTATATCCCTCGAGTACGTGTGGAGCGGGCGGCGATGGACAACACGCGGCACTGCTCTTACCCAATCAGAACCATGAAGTTAAGCATTCTGGCGCGATGACAGAGCTAGGATGGGTGACCTCCCCTGGAAGTCCTCGTGTCGCGAACGTTTACGTAAATTATGGCTATAACAGTCGAAATAATTGTTTTTAATGAGTTAACCATCTCCGGAGTGATCTGCGTCATACCCTTCCGCACAGAACCGGCTCACGACAACAAAAATCGCTAAATGTTCCCAGAAATAGAAAAAAAATAAAAAGAAGAAAATAGCGAATGTAAAGCTATTATTATGCCTCGAATACGATAAAATGGAACCGGAATCGAATTTCGGACTTCCTAAGCTGATTTCTCGAGGAAACGGAAGTTTAACAGAAGCGGAAAATCGCAAATTAGAGGGTCTTAGGGAAGGAATTCGGCTAAAATCTCGCCAGCTCATTGCGGAGTAAGAGTCTTGTTCGTTTGCCCGTTTACAATCAAATTAGCCTAAAATTTTGTCCAAATCCGGCAGTACCCGAGCTACGTTGATTTCACATGTCTTATCTGGTCCCGATCGAGATTCAGATGATTTGAGCCAAAAATCTTTTGTCAACAAGTAATCAAAAATAGAAAAACACGGAAAGAGGTGCAAAACGAGGACTTCCCAGGGTGTCGCCCATCCTAGTACTGGTCTCGCCAAAGCACGCTTAACTTTGGAGTTCTGATGGGATCCGGTGCAATACTGCTGGTATGTTCGCATCCGACATTGTGTGAGATGTTTATTCTTATATCCCTCGAGTACGTGTGGCGCGGGCGGCGATGGACAACACGCGGCACTGCTTTCGCCCAATCAGAACCATGAAGTTAAGCGTTCTGGCGCGATGGCAGAGCTAGGATGGGTGACCTCCCTGGGAAGTCCTCGTGTCATGAATTTAAGCGTTCTGACGCGATGACAGAGCTAGGATGGGTGACCTCCCTTGGAAGTCCTTGTGTCGCGACCGTTTACATAATTATAGCTAAAACAGTTGAAATAATTATTTTTAATGACTTAAACGCCTACGGAGTCATCTGCGTCATGCCCTTATGCACCGAACCGGCTCACGACAACAAAATCGCTAAATGTTCACAGAAAATAGAAAAAAATAAGAAGAAGAAAATAACGAATGTAAAGCTATTATTATGCCCGGGATACGATAAAATGGAACCGGAATCGAATTTCGGACTTCCTTAACGGATTTCTCGAGGAAACAGAAGCTTAACAGAAGCGGAAAATCGCAAATTAGAGTGTCTTAGTGAAAGAATTCGGCTAAAATCTCGCCAGCTCATTGTGGAGTAATGAGTCTCGTTCGTTTGCCCGTTTACAATCCAATTAGCCTACAATTTTGTCCAAATCCTGCAGTGTCCGAGCTACGTTGTTGTCACATGTCTTAACTGGTCCTAATCGAGATTCAGATGATTTGAGACGAAAATAGTCTGTCAACTAGTAATCAAAAATAGAAAAACACGAAAAGGGGTGCAACACGAGGACTTCCAAGGGGGTCACCCATCCTAGTACTGCTCTCGCCCAAGCACGCTTAACTTCGGAGTTCTGATGGGATCCGGTGCATTAGTGCTGGTATGATCGCACCCGACATTGAGTGGGATGTTTATTCTTACATCCCTCGAGTACGTGTGGAGCGGGCAGCGATGGAAAACACGCGGCACTGCTCTCGCCCAATCAGAACCATGAAGTTAAGCGTTTTGGCGCGATGAAAGAGCTATGATGGGTTACCTCCCTTGGAAGTCCTTGTGTCGCGACCGTTTACATAAATTAAAGCTAAAACAGTCGAAATAATTGTTTTTAATGAGTTAACCGTCTCCGGAGTAATCTACGTCATACCCTTCCGCACAGAACCGACTCACGACAACAAAAATAGCTAAATTTTCCAAGAACATAGAAAAGAAAATAAGAAGAATAAAATAGCAAATGTAAAGCTATTATTATGCCTGGGATACGATAAATTGGAAACGGAATCGAATTTCGGACTTCCTAAACGGATTTCTCGAGGAAACAGAAGTTTAACCGAAGCGAAAAATCGCAAATTAGAGGGTCTTAAAGAAATAATTCGGCTAAAATCTCGCCAGCCCATTACGGAGTACTGAGTCTCGTTCGTTTGCCCGTTTATAATCAAATTAGCCTACAATTTTGTCCAAATCCGGTAGTGCCCGAGCTACGTTGATTTCACATGTCTTATCTGGTCCCGATCGAGATTCAGATAATTTGAGCCGAAAATTGTCTGTAAACAAGTAATCAAAAATAGAAAAACACAACAAGGGGAGCAACACGAGGACTTACCAGGGGGTCACCCATCTTAGTATTGGTCTCGCCCAAGCACGCTTAACTTCGGAGTTCTGATGGGATCCGGTGCATTAGTGCTGGTATGATCGCTCCCGACATATAGTGGGATGTTTATTATAACTTCCCTCGAGTACGTGTGGCGCGGGCGGCGATGGACAACACGCGGCACTACTCTCGCCCAATCAGAACCATGAAATTAAGCGTTCTGGCGCGATGGCAGAGCTAGGATGGGTGACCTCCATGGGAAGTCCTCGTGTCACGACCGTTTACGTAAATTATGAATAAAACAGTTGAAATAATTGTTTTTAACGAGTTAACCGTCTCCGGAGTAATATGCGTCATACCCTTCCGCACAAAACCTGCTCAAGACAACAAAAATCGCTAAATGTTCCCAGAAAATAGAAAAGAAAATTATAAGAAGAAAATAGCGAATGTAAAGCTATTATTATGCCTGGGATACGATGAAATGGTACCGGAATCGAATTTCGGACTTCCTAAGCGGATTTTTCGAGGAAACGGAACCTTAACAGAAGCGGAAAATCGCAAATAAGAGGGTCTTAGAGAAGGAATTCGGCTAAAATCTCGCCAGCACATTGTGGAGTAGTGAGTCTCGTTCGTTTGCCCGTTTACAATCAAATTAGCCTACAATTTTGTCCAAATCCGGCAGTGCCCGAGCTACGTTGATTTAACATGTCTTATCTGGTCCCGATAGAGATTCAGATGATTTGAGCCGAAAATCGTCTGTCAAAAAGTAATCGAAAGTAGAAAAACACGAAAAGAGGTGCAACACGAGAACGTCCAGGGGGTCACCCATCCTAGTACTGGTCTCGCCCAAGCACGCTTAACTTCGGAGTTCTGACTGGATCCGGTGCATTAGTGCTGGCATGATAGCACTCGACATTGAGTGGGATGTTTATTCTTATATCCCTCGAGTACGTGTGGAGCGGACGGCGATGAACAACACGCGGCACTGCTCTCGCCCAATCAGAACCATGAATTTAAGCGTTCTGACGCGATGACAGAGCTAGGATGGGTGACCTCCCTTGGAAGTCCTTGTGTCGCGACCGTTTACATAATTATAGCTAAAACAGTCGAAATAATTTTTTTTAATGATTTAACCGTCTCCGGAGTCATCTGCGACATAACCTTCTGCACCGAACCGGCTCACGACAACAAAAATCGCTAAATGTTCACAGAAAATAGAAAAAATTAAGAAGAAAAAAATAGCGAATGTAAAGCTATTATTATGCCTGGGATACGATAAAATGGAACCGGAATCGAATTTCGGACTTCCTAAACGGATTTCTTGAGGAAACAGAAGCTTAACAGAAGCGGAAAATCGCAAACTAGAATGTCTTAGAGAAAGAATTCGGTTAAAATCTCGCAAGCTCATTCCGGAGTAATGAGTCTCGTTCGTTTGCCCGTTTACAACCAAATTAGCCTACTATTTTTTTCAAATCCGGCAGTGCCCAAGCTACGTTGATTTCACATGTCTTATCTGATCCCGATCGTGATTCAGATGATTTGAAAATCATATGTCAACAAGTAATCAAAAATAGAAAAACACGAAAAGGGGTGAAATACGAGAACTTCCTAGGGGGTCACCCATCCTAGTACTGCTCTCGCTCAAGCACGCTTAACTTCGGAGTTCTGATGGGATCCGGTGCATTAGTGCTGGTATGATCGCACCCGACATTGAGTGGGATGTTTATTCTTATATCCCTCGAGTACGTGTGGAGCTGGCGGCGATGGACAACACGCGGCACTGCTCTCGCCCAATCAGAACCATAAATTTAAGCATTCTGGCGCAATGACAGAGCTAGGATGGGTGACCTACCTTGTAAGTCCTTGTGTCGCGACCGTTTACATAATTATAGCTAAAACAGTCGAAATAATTGTTTTTAATGAGTTAACCGTCTCCGGAGTCATCCGCGTCATACCCTTCTGCACCGAACCGGCTCACGACAACAAAAATCTCTAAATGTTCACAGAAAATAGAAAAAAATAAGAAGAAGAAAATAGCGAATGTAAAGCTATTATTATACATGGGATACGATAAAATGGCACCGGAATCGAATTTCGGACTTCCTAAACGGATTTCTCGAGGAAACAGAAGCTTAACAGAAACGGAAAATCGCAAATTAGAGTGTCTTAGGGAAAGAATTCGGCTAAAATATCGTCAGCTCATTGCGGAGTAATGAGTCTCGTTCGTTTGGCCGTTTACAATCAAATTAGCCTGCAATTTTGTCCAAATCCGGCAGTGTCCGTGCTACGTCGTTTTCACATGTCTTATCTGGTCCCGATCGAGATTCAGATGATTTGAGCCGAAAATCGTCTGTCAACAAGTAATCAAAAATAGAAAGGGGTGCAACACGAGGACTTCCAAGGGGGTCACCCATCCTAGTACTGCTCTTGACCAAGCACGCTTAACTTCGGAGTTTTGATAGGATCAGGTGCATAAGTGCAGGTATGATCACACACGACATTGAGTGGGATGTTTATTTTTATATCCCTCGAGTACGTGTGGAGCGGGCGGTGATGGAAAACACGCGGCTCTACTCTCGCCTAATCAGAACCATGAAGTTAAGCGTTCTGGCGCGATGGTAGAGCGAGGATAGGTGACCTCCCTGGCAGCCCACGTGTCGCGACCGTTTACGTAAATTATGGGTAAAACAATCGAAATAATTGTTTTTAATGAGTTAACCGTCTCCAGAGTAATTTGCGTTATACCATTCTGCACAGAACCGGCTCACGACAAAAAAAATTGCTAAATGTTCCCAGAAAAGAGAAAAAAAAATAAGAAGAAGAAAATAGTGAATGTAAAGCTATTATTATGCGTGAGATACAATAAAATGGAACCGAAATCGAATTTCGAACTTTCTAAGCGGATTTCTCGAGGAAACGAAAGCTTAACAGAAGCGGAAAATCGCAAATTAGAGGGTCCTAGAGAAGGAATTCGCCTAAATCTCGCCAGCTTCTTGTGGAGTAATGAGTCTCGTTCGTTTGCCATTTTACAATCAAATTAGGCTACAATTTTGTCCAAATCCGGCAGTGCTTGAGCTACGTTGATTTCACATGTCTTATCTAATCTTGATCGAGATTCAGATTATTTGAGCCGAAAATCGTCTGTCAACAAGTAATCAAAAATAGAAAAACACGAAAAGGGGTGTAACACGAGGACTTCCCAGGGGTTCACCCATCATAGTACTGCTCTCGCCCAAGCACGCTTAACTTAGGAGTTCTGATAGGAACCGGTGCATAAGTGCAGGTATGATCGCACCCGATATTGAGTGGGATGTTTATTCTTATATCCCTCGAGTACGTGTGGAGTGGGCGGCGATGGACAACACGCGGCACTGCTCTCGCCCAATCAGAACCATGAAGTTAAGCGTTCTGGCGCGATGGCAGAGCTAGGATGGGTGACCTTTCTTGGAAGTCCTCGTGCCGTGACCGTTTACGTAAATTATGGATAAAACAGTCAAAATAATTGTTTTTAATGAGTTAACCGTCACCGCAGTAATATGCGTCATACCCTTCCGCACAGAACCGGCTCACGACGACAAAAATCGCTAAATGTTCCCAAAAAATAGAAAAAAAAATAAGAAGAAGAAAATAGCGAATGTAAAGCTATTATTATGCCTGGGATACGATAAAATGGAACCAGAATCGAATTTAGAACTTCCTAAGCAAATTTCTTGAGGAAACGGAACCTTAACAGAAGCGGAAAATCACAAATTAGAGAGTCTTAGAGAAGGAATTCGGCTAAAATCTCGCCAGCTCATTGCGGAGTAATGAGTCTCGTTCGTTTGACCGTTAACAATCAAATTAGGCTACAATTTTGTCAAAATCCGGCAGTGTCCGAGCTACGTTGATTTCACATTTCTTATCTGGTCTCGATCAAGATTCAGATGATTTGAGCCGAAAATCGTCTGTCAACAAGTAATCAAAAATAGAAAAACACGAAAAAGGGTGCAACACGAGAACTTCCCAGGGGGGTCCACCCATCCTAGTAATGCTCTCGTCCAAGCACGCTTAACTTCGGAGTTCTGATGGGATTCGGTGCATTAGTGCTGGTATGATCGCACCCGACATTGAGTGGGATGTTTATTCTTATATCCCTCGAGTACGTGTGGAGATGGCGGCGATGGACAACACGCGGCACTGCTCTCGCCCAATCAGAACCATGAATTTAAGCGTTCTGGCGCGATGACAGAGCTAGGATGGGTGACCTCCCTTGGAAGTCCTTGTGTCGCGACCGTTTACATAATTATAGCTAAAACAGTCGAAATAATTGTTTTTAATGAGTTAACCGTCTCCGAAGTCATCTGCGTCATACCCTTCTGCACCGAACCGGCTCACGACAACAAAAATCGCTAAATGTTCACAGAAAATAGAAAAAAAATAAGAAGAAGAAAATAGCGAATGTAAAGCTATTATTATACATGGGATACGATAAAATGGAACCGGAATCGAATTTCGGACTTCCTAAACGGATTTCTCGAGGCAACCGAAGCTTAACAGAAACGGAAAATCGCAAATTAGAGTGTCTTAGGGAAAGAATTCGGCTAAAATCTCGCCAGCTCATTGCGGAGTAATGAGTCTCGTTCGTTTGCCCGTTTACAATCAAATTAGCCTGCAATTTTGTCCAAATCCGGCAGTGTCCGAGCTACGTTGTTTTCACATGTCTTATCTGGTCCCGATCGAGATTCAGATGATTTGAGCCGAAAATCGTCTGTCAACAAGTAATCAAAAATAGAAAGGGGTGCAACACGTGGACTTCCACGGGGGTCACTCATCCTAGTACTGCTCTTGACCAAGCACGCTTAACTTCGGAGTTTTGATGGGATCCGGTGCATAAGTGCAGGTATGATCACACCCGACATTGAGTGGGATGTTTATTCTTATATCCCTCGAGTACGTGTGGAGCGGACAGTGATGGAAAACACGCGGCTCAACTCTTGCCTAATCAGAACCATGAAGTTAAGCGTTCTGGCGCGATGACAGAGCGAGGATGGGTGACCTCCCTGGCAGCCCACGTGTCGCGACTGTTTACGTAAATTATGGCTAAAACAATCGAAATAATTGTTTTTAATGAGTTAACCGTCTCCTGAGTAATTTGCGTTATACTATTCTGCACAGAACCGGCTCACAACAAAAAAAATTGCTAAATGTTCCCATAAAAGAGAAAAAAAATTAAGAAGAAGAAAATAGTGAATGTAAAGCTATTATTATGCGTGAGATACAATAAAATGGAACCGAAATCGAATTTCGAACTTCCTAAGCGGATTTCTCGAGGAAACGAAAGCTTAACAGAAGGGGAAAATCGCAAATTAGAGGGTCCTAGAGAAGGAATTCGGCTAAAATCTCGCCAGCTTCTTGTTGAGTAATGAGTCTCGTTCGTTTGCCCGTTAACAATCAAATTAGGCTACAATTTTGTCCAAATCCGGCAGTGCTTGAGCTATGTTGATTTCACATGTCTTATCTAATCCTGATCGAGATTCAGATTATTTGAGCCGAAAATCGTCTGTCAACAAGTAATCAAAAATAGAAAAACACGAAAAGGGGTGTAACACGAGGACTTCCCATGGGTTCACCTATCATAGTACTGGTGCATAAGTTCAGGTATGATCTCACCCGATATTGAGTGGAATGTTTATTCTTATATCCCTCGAGTACGTGTGGAGCAGGCGGCGATGGACAACACGCGGCACTGCTCTCGCCCAATCAGAACCATGAAGTTAAGCGTTCTGGCGCGATGGCAGAGCTAGGATGGGTGACCTCCCTTAGAAGTCCTCGTGCCGTGGTCGTTTACGTAAATTATGGATAAAACAGTCAAAATAATTGTTTTTAATGAGTTAACCATCACCGCAGTAATATGCGTCATACCCTTCCGCACAGAACCGGCTCACGACGACAAAAATCGCTAAATGTTCCCAAAAAATAGAAAAAAAATAAGAAAAAGAAAATAGCGAATGTAAAGCTATTATTATGCCTGGGATACGATAAAATGGAACCGGAATCGAATTTAGAACTTCCTAAGCGGATTTCTTGAGGAAACGGAAGCTTAACAGAAACAAAAAATCACAAGTTAGAGAGTCTTAGAGAAGGAATTCGGCTAAAATCTCGCCAGCTCATTGCGGAGTAATGAGTCTCGTTCGTTTGACCGTTAACAATCAAATTAGGCTACAATTTTGTCCAAATCCGGCAGTGTCCGAGCTACGTTGATTTCACATTTCTTATCTGGTCTCGATCAAGATTCAGATGATTTGAGCCGAAAATCGTCTGTCAACAAGTAATCAAAAATAGAAAAACACAAAAAAGGGTGTAACACGAGGACTTCCCAGGGGGACACCCATCCTAATACTGCTCTCGCCCAAGCATGCTTAACTTCAGATTTCTGATGGGATCCAGTGCATTAGTGCTGGTATAATCGCTCCCGACATTGAGTGGGATGTTTATTCTTATATCCCTCGAGTACGTGTGGCGCGGGCGGCAATGGACAACACGCGGCACTGCTCTCGCCCAATCAGAACCATGAAGTTAAGCATTCTGGCGCTATGGCAGAGCTAGGATGGGTGACCTCCCTGGAAGTCCTCGTGTCACGACCGTTTATGTAAATTATGGATAAAACAGTTGAAATAATTGTTTTTAACGAGTTAACCGTCTTCGGAGAAATATGCGTCATACCCTTCAGCACGAAACCTGCTCAAGACAACAAAAATCGCTAAATGTTCCCAGAAAATAGAAAAGAAAATAAGAAGAAGAAAATAGCGAATGTAAAGCTATTATTATGCCTGGAATACGATAAAATGGAACCGAAATCGAATTTCAGACTTCGTAAGCAGATTTCTAGAAGAAACGGAAGCTGAACAAAAGCGAAAAAACGCAAATTAGAGGGTCTTGGAGTAGGAATTCGGCTAAAATCTCGCCAGCTCATTGCGGAGTAATGAGTCTCGTTCGTTTGCCCGTTTACAATCAAATTAGGCTTCAATTTTTTCCAAATCCGGCAGTGCCCAAGCTACGTTGATTTCACATGTCTTATCTGATCACGATCGTGATTCAGATGATTTGAGCCGAAAATCATCTGTCAACAAGTAATCAAAAATAGAAAAACACGAAAAGGGGTGCAACACGAGAACTTCCTAGAGGGTCACCCATCCTAGTACTGCTCTCGTCCAAGCACGCTTAACTTCGGAGTTCTGATGGGATCCGGTGTATTAGTGCTGGTATGATCGCACCCGACATTGAGTGGGATGTTTATTCTTAAATCCCTCGAGTACGTGTGGAGCTGGCGGCGATGGACAACACGCGGCACTGCTCTCGCCCAATCAGAACCATGAATTTAAGCGTTCTGACGCGATAACAGAGCTAGGATGGGTGACCTCCCTTGGAAGTCCTTGTGTCGCGACCGTTTACATAATTATAGCTAAAACAGTCGAAATAATTGTTTTCATTGAGTTAACCGTCTCCGGAGTCATCTGCGTCATACCCTTCTGCACCGAACCGGCTCACGACAACAAAAATCGCTAAATGTTCACAGAAAATAGAAAAAAAATAAGAAGAAGAAAATAGCGAATGTAAAGCTATTATTATACATGGGATACGATAAAATGGAACCGGAATCGAATTTTGGACTTCCTAAACGGATTTCTCGAGGAAACAGAAGCTTAACAGAAACGAAAAATCGCAAATTAAAGGGTCTTAGAGAAGGAATTTAGCTAAAATCTCGCCAACTCTTTGCGGAGTAATGAGTCTCGTTCGTTTGCCCGTTTACAATCAAATTAGCCTGCAATTTTGTCCAAATCCGACAGTGTCCGAGCTACGTTGTTTTCACATGTCTTATCTGGTCCCGATCGAGATTCAGATGATTTGAGCCGAAAATCGTCTGTCAACAAGTAATCAAAAATAGAAAGGGGTGCAACACGAGGAATTCCAAGGGGTTCACCCATCCTAGTACTGCTCTTGACCAAGCACGCTTAACTTCGGAGTTTTGATGGGATTCGGTGCATAAGTGCAGGTATGATCACACCCGACATTGAGTGGGATGTTTATTCTTATATCCCTCGAGTACGTGCGGGCGGTGATAGAAAACACGCGGCTCTACTCTCGCCTAATCAGAACCATGAAGTTAAGCGTTCTGGCGCGATGGCAGAGCGAGGATGGGTGACCTCCCTGGCAGCCCACGTGTCGCGACCGTTTACGTAAATTATGGCTAAAACAATCGAAATAATTGTTTTTAATGAGTTAACCGTCTCCGGAGTAATTTGCGTTATACCATTCTGCACAGAACCGGCTCACGACAAAAAAAATTGCTAAATGTTCCCAGAAAAGAGAAAAAAAAATAAGAAGAAGAAAATAGTGAATGTAAAGCTATTATTATGCGTGAGATACAATAAAATGGAACCGAAATAGAATTTCGAACTTCCTAAGCGGATTTCTCGAGGAAACGAAAGCTTAACAAAAGCGGAAAATCGCAAATTAGAGGGTCCTAGAGAAGGAATTCGGCTAAAATCTCGCCAGCTTCTTGTGGAGTAATGAGTCTTGTTCGTTTGCCCGTTTACAATCAAATTAGGCTACAATTTTGTCCAAATCCGGTAGTGCTTGAGCTACGTTGATTTCACATGTCTTATCTAATCCTAATCGAGATTCAGATTATTTAAGCCGAAAATCTTCTGTCAACAAGTAATCAAAAATAGAAAAACACGTAAAGGGGTGCAACACGAGGACTTCCCAGGGGATCACCCATCCTAGTGCTGCTCTCGGCAAAGCACGCTTAACTTCGGAGTTTTGATGGGATCCGGTGCATTAGTGCTGGTATGATCGCACCCGACATTGAGTGGGATTTTTATTCTTATATCCCTCGAGTACGTGTGGAGCAGGCGGCGATGGACAACACGCGGCACTGCTCTCGCCCAATCAGAACCATGAAGTTAAGCGTTCTGGCGCGATGGCAGAGCTAGGATGGGTGACCTCCCTGGTAAGTCCTCGTGTCACGACCGTATACGTAAATTATGGATAAAGCAGTTTAAATAATTTTTTTTAACGAGTTAGCCATCTCCGGAGTAATATGCGTCATACCATTCCGCACGAAACCTGCTCAAGACAACAAAAATCGCTAAATGTTCCCAGAAAATAGAAAAAAATAAGAAAAAGCAAATAGCGAATGTAAAGCTATTATTATGCCTGAATACGATAAAATGGAATCGGAATCGAATTTCGGACTTCCTAAGCGGATTTTTCGAGGAAACGGAAGCTTAACAGAAGCGGAAAATCGCAAATTAGAGGGTCTTAGAGAAGGAATTCGGCTAAAATCTCGCCAGCTCATTGCGGAGTAATGAGTCACGTTCGTTTGCCCGTTTCAATCAAATTAGGTTTCAATTTTGTCCAAATCCGGCAGTGTCCGAGCTACGTTGCTTTCACATGTCTTATCTGGTCCCAATCGAGATTCAGATAATTTGAGTCGAAAATAGTCTGTCAACAAGTAATCAAAAATAGAAAAACACGAAAAGGGGTGCAACACGCACTGTAACGTCTCACTCATTTTTAAAATTCCACTGGACATTTTTTTTAAATAAAAGCTCGCATTTTCGAAATAACATTTAAAATAATCGTAATAATTTGACAGTAAAAAAATAACCAAACTCATCTACAATCATACGAAAACATAAACTAATAAAAATCTTAAAATCATCAACGTGTGAAAATATTCATTTCCTCCCAATCTCATAAATCGTAATGCGGAAAACATGTTGTCCTCGGGTCGTGTCATCGCACCAGGTCTGCCTACTCAGAGTTCGGCACCTATAGTCTCCTCAACATTTAGCTCACCTGCATCACACACGCCTAGTGAGTCTAAAGAATCAACACACCTATACCAGGAATAACAAGTACATATACATAGCACACAGTAGTGAAAAATAACATACTCAACATATCTTTCATGAACTTAAAAGCATAACATAAACGTGTATTGTAAAATCATAATGCCAACATACCTTTCATAAACTTTAAAACATGAATATAAACATGTCGTATCAAATCATATCGTAATAAATCATGTCATCATAAACTTAAACATTTTCTTTTTAACTGAATTCAGTTCATTAGTTGAGACTTTCGTATCTATCGTATCAGCTCTATCGATGGATCCATCTATAAAACCGTGGTACCCGGCGGCGGGGACATCAGCGACAGCATTACCCGTCCACTGAGCCTTGGCCTCAGCTCATCATATCTCATATCATGTCAATGGAAATACGATCGTCGGGCTCCCTCTGGGGCCTTCTCCCGTAAACGGGCTCCCTCTAGGGCCTTTTCCCTCACGATATCTCCAATCCTATCATCGTATACATATACATCGTCAGTCACAACCAACTCCCATCCTTCAAAAACATCATGATATTCACCACTTAATAAAAACATGCATATACGTAATTTTTCCTTTAAACCAAGAATGCAACGTATATTTTCATAAAATATTAAAAATCGTGATCATGATGCATAAAACTTTAAAATATAGTAAATTTGTGCTCATGGTGCTGCCAGGACCAACATCTAACCCCGGGTGCAAAATGACCATTTTGCCCCTAGAAACCCAAAAATTACCATTTTTCCCTTAGACGTATGACATTTTCTTAATTCCATTTAATCTAACATGTCCCAAATAATTATTTAAGCCTACAAAAATTTTCCCATATTTTTATTTGGCTTAAATCGATGAATTTTAAATTAATTTTTAAACATAACATATTAACGCGCTTTAATCCCGAATTAAACCAAACCTTAGCATAAAATTCCCAAATTAAAAACTTAGATTTCTTATAATAATTTGACTTTAAATATAATTTTTCATAATTTAATTAAGCTTAAATCTAGCGTTTCAATTAATTCTGTAATTAACGTTTCGTGTTGCGACTAAATCCCGGATAAATCCAAAACTCATTATTTTGATCCAAAGCTTACCAAATTCCTTAAAATATCCCAAAACATATTTAAAAGCATCCCTAGACGTAAACTCGAGCCCATTTTATAACTTAACCGAATTGTTTTAAAACTTGGACCGGTGTCCCGGTTTTAAGCCGAATCGACTCGAAACTTAACCGTATTTTTCCCAACTTTTTACCACACCTAATAAACACTTAAAAGGCCTTATAAACATCCAGACCCATCGCTTTAACCATTCGATCAGGCCTTACAAGATGCTGGAAATCAGCCTCTTCCCCTTTCGCCTACCCTACTACACTACCTCCCTATTCTCGCGTCTTAGCCCAACACCGATGGAACCAGGCACGTATCAGCCTTTCCTAGACCACCATAGGGCTCCCCTGAACCTACTGCACCCACGCCATCAGCCTCATGCATCAGGCGTAGATCACCCTATCGCTACACTCCCCACAACACCAATCGAACCCAACTCGTCCAACTCTTCCCTTGCGGCTTCTAGGACAAGACCAGCAGCGTTCGTGCATTTCCAGACCATGGTTAAGACCCACCAGAGTCTATTCAAGGTCTAGAGTCGCCCTTGCACCACCAGACTTCACCTACCCACCGATCTAGACAAAGAAAACGAGAAACCCCAAGCCGCTACACATCTCGGCCTTCACTCCAAACCTACCGAACCTTACACCAGCCTCATGACTCCACTAACCTGCTCTAAACAGTCCCTTAGCATCAAAAAAAACGGCAGCCTCCTTGCACAATTCAAGAAAATGTGAGACTTGAAACAAAAAGAATGCAATAAACACAAGAAAATCAAAGATCTTCCATAGACAAGCTTGGATCGATACTTTTCATGCATGAACACCAAACTCAGTATATAAAACGTGTATGATGCAGAAGAATGATATAGAGCGTGCCTGGTGAAAATATTTCGCAAGAAAACCGAAGAACGAGCGTCGGGAATCAAGTCGGAGAATTTTCTTACGCCTTGAATGGAAATGGCCGTGCTTTCAGCTGCTGGGATTTCTATGAAAATGTTGAGATGGGATTGAGGGTGTCGGCTGATTGGGAAGGGTAATGTTAGGTGTAGTGGGTCCTTAGGGATTTATTATGTAGTTAATTAAAATATAATAGGCCATAAGTTGTTAATTAAAGATTTAAAAAGGATTTTATGCCCAACAAGCTTAAAAGTAGTCTCATTAAGTCCAAACACACTCCCGAAAAATATTTCGTGGTGTAAATTTTTTGAAAATATTAGCCGAACCCTCAAAAAATCCCCCGATTCGATAAAATTTGCTTACCGGGTAAAAATAAAATTCTGCGGATAAAAATACCAAATAAATCTCAATTCTTGAAAAATACCTTTAAAATATCTTATATTAATTAATAGAACTTAATCGTGTAATAAAAATAATTTTCTTGAAAATTCTCCGGTCTCTGATCCTCGTTCGAGAGCGAAATGCAACTTAAAAACCTTAATGCATGAACTTATAAAATGTATGGAATAAATTCTATCATGCATGAATTATGCATAAAATGCATAAAAATAATTAAACACAATTTAATAAAATAAAAATAAATTTTATGCTTTAAAAGAATTTAATGAAATACCAAAGAATTTAATAATTTGCATGCATGTGGTTTACGTGGACTTTCCGATTTTCGGGACGTTACAATCTTCCCCCCTTAAATTGAATTTCGTCCGCGAAATTCGCTTATCCTTGATAATCACAAAGTTTAGACTCTTAATTCTATAACCTCAATATTCCACGTTTCCGCTGCGCTACTGTGATAAAATAATAAATCTTAGGATGTACTTATGTCTCGTCAATCCTAATTATTTTGCCTATTGAAATCCTTATTTGCGAATTGCAACCTAGAACGACTTATTGCGACTTAGTTCTATTCTACTCATGCCTCAAATTCCGACTTTTCTCAAACTTCCCAATATTAGAAATGGCAGTTCGAATTTTATTTCGTCTTACTTTTCTTATACTATACCCGTAATGTTCATCAACTTATTACATTATCATTTATGCAACTTAAGAAATTTTAACACCAAGATTTTACTGATCGATTTATATCTTCGGTGATACACTTAAAAGTTAAACCTTATCTAAAGCCCATAATGATATTCGCCTAAGATCCTTGAATCGAATCTTTATCTTATAGCACCAAACTTACGTAACTTAATTATTTACAAGTACATCCCAAATATTAAATTGTTGCAAATCTTTAAATTCGAGTAGCGTTAATCCATAAAACTATCGAACTTCTACCTAATTAATAAAACACTTCTATCATCAATCACATGCTTAAACTATTTTCTTCCCAATTACAATTTAGTTGAGGCTTAAGGCCCTTGGACTTTCCTCGTTGAAATGAATGTTGCATTCTTACGTATTCTCAATGCTTCATACATACTAGCGTATAAAAATTATTAAGTCATCCCATGGGAGCCTTAGACTAACTCTAATAAATCAACTTCACTTATACTCCATAGAGTTCTAGAATCCCCATATCAAGCTTTTTAGATTTCTCACTCGATAAAAATCTTAATATTCATTAATTGATAACTTATGTTGAACACAACTAATTCTTTTTATTATTATTATTATTATTTTTTAACCCAAAATTTTCGTATGAACACGTATTCCATAAACTTAAAATTCAAGCTTACGCGACCCAAATAGTATTAGATAACATAATTCCAACACACATATTCACTTATTCTCAAGTTTCTTAATAACTTACCAAAAATTCCTCAAGACGAGGTGTGTACCTCAATTCTTACATGCATCTATCGAGTAACCTAACCATCAAACATACCCAACTTTCTAGAAAAATTAAATTCCAACAAAGATATAATTTTAACTCTTAAGATCATGATTAAAACTTATGCTACATCAAACCTTAAGTCCTCAAAAATAAGTTAACTTAATGTCTAATCTTGTAACTTGACTAAATGATCACTTTACCTTAAATTGTTATTACTCTAAATTCTTAATTTTTTTCCATTGTCTTATTCCATTAACATTTAGATTTTCAAGCCCAATATTGAATCATCCTACAATGCCCTTGATTGTCATTCCTTATTACATTATAACCCAGATTATAACCAAGTTCTAATTATCTCTTCAAGCTCAAATAACCGAAAAGTCTTATCATTTAAACCATTCAATTCTCACTTACTGCTAAACAAATCCCTAAATTTCTTAAAAATTTCAAAATTAGTTCTTACTTTCCTCGAATATTATCCGAATTTGTTCTTAATCTCGAGAATCCAAAAATTACCCATAAGTTCTTGGCGTTCCTAATCCCATTTTATAGGTTTCTCGTAACATAAAATTCAATAATCTTAACTTTATTAGACCCAAGATCAATTCTCATAACCTCGAAAATTACTGATTTTACCCAAGTGTTCCTCAAAAGTTCGAATTTTAATCCTCAAAATTTCAAAATTTACAATTTGGTCTTTAAAATTGTCAAAGATTACAATTTTGGCTTTATAACTCCTCGAAATTTGCATTTTTTTCCATAAAATTTTCGACTTGGCCTCATTAAACCTTAAAATTCTCAAAACTAAAAATTTAATCCCAAAGTTTGGTAAATTCGAAATAGTCCCTTAGAATTTTATTGTTGCACTCAGGTCCTCAATTATTGGCTATTACAATTAGGTCCTTTAAATTCTCAATCAATTCAATTAAATCCTTAGGTCCCATTAGGTAGAGCATGCATCCTAAATAAATTCTACGTTTTTATACTTACAAAGATCGTCGTAGTTTTCGAATCATTAATCCTTGTATGGATTCATCAAAAATTAATTCAACTAGCAACCACGAACTATCAATAATTTCTTAGAAATTCTACAAGTCCCAAAAGCATTCATAACTTTCAAGATTAACTTATTACCCCAAAGAGTAGAACATCAGTACTTCTAACCTAAAAATCGGTATAATCAAATCATTATCCACTTCTCCTAAAGACCAATATTCGAATTCTTAGACACGTCCAATTCCAAACGTAACCAACATGCAGTTTAATCTAGTTTTTAAAACAGTAAATCCTTAAATCATAAAAGTAGTTAAACATATACCATAAATCATCATAAAGCGTAAATCATGTTAACATGCAGGTGATATGAGTAAAACATTGAAAACTTTGAAATCATAAAAGCTTCGAGACTTGAGGCTTGAAGACTGAGCTGCAGAAACTGGCGGTGGCACAACCCTATACATGGCCCTTCCTCTGATACCAACTGTAACGTCTCACTCATTTTTAAAATTCTACAGGACATTTTTTTTAAATAAAAGCTCGCATTTTCGAAATAACATTTAAAATAATCGTAATAATTTGACAGTAAAAAAATAACCAAACTCATCTACAATCATACGAAAACATAAACTAATAAAAATCTTAAAATCATCAACGTGTGAAAATATTCATTTCCTCTCAATCTCATAAATCGTAATGCGGAAAACATGTGGTCCTCGGGTCGTGTCATCGCACCAGGTCTGCCTACTCAGAGTTCGGCACCTATAGTCTCCTCAACATTTAGCTCACCTGCATCACACACGCCTAGTGAGTCTAAAGAATCAACACACCTATACCAGGAATAACAAGTACATATACATAGCACACAGTAGTGAAAAATAACATACTCAACATATCTTTCATGAACTTAAAAGCATAACATAAACGTGTATTGTAAAATCATAATGCCAACATACCTTTCATAAACTTTAAAACATGAATATAAACATGTCGTATCAAATCATATCGTAATAAATCATGTCATCATAAACTTAAACATTTTCTTTTTAACTGAATTCAGTTCATTAGTTGAGACTTTCGTATCAGCTCTATCGTATCAGCTCTATCGATGGATCCATCTATAAAACCGTGGTACCCGGCGGCGGGGACATCAGCGACAGCATTACCCGTCCACTGAGCCTTGGCCTCAGCTCATCATATCTCATATCATGTCAATGGAAATACGATCGTCGGGCTCCCTCTGGGGCCTTCTCCCGTAAACGGGCTCCCTCTAGGGCCTTTTCCCTCACGATATCTCCAATCCTATCATCGTATACATATACATCGTCAGTCACAACCAACTCCCATCCTTCAAAAACATCATGATATTCACCACTTAATAAAAACATGCATATACGTAATTTTTCCTTTAAACCAATCATGCAACGTATATTTTCATAAAATCTTAAAAATCGTGATCATGATACATAAAACTTTAAAATATAGTAAATTTGTGCTCATGGCGCTGCCAGGACCAACATCTAACCCCGGGTGCAAAATGACCATTTTGCCCCTAGAAACCCAAAAATTACCATTTTGTCCTTAGACGTAAAATTTCACGTTTTTGACATTTTCTTAATTCCATTGACTCTAACATGTCTCAAATAATTATTTAAGCCTACAAAAATTTTCCCATATTTTTATTTGGCTTAAATCGATGAATTTTAAATTAATTTTTAAACATAACATATTAACGCGCTTTAATCCCGAATTAAACCAAACCTTAGCATAAAATTCCCAAATTAAAAACTTAGACTTATTAATAATTATTTGAGTTTAAATATAATTTTTCATAATTTAATTAAGCTTAAATCTAGCGTTTCAATTAATTCTGTAATTAACGTTTCGTGTTGCGACTAAATCCCGGATAAATCTAAAACTCATTATTTTGATCCGAAGCTTACCAAATTCCTTAAAATATCCCAAAACATATTTAAAAGCATCCCTAGACGTAAACTCGAGCCCATTTTATAACTTAACTGAATTGTTTTAAAACTTGGACCGGTGTCCCGGTTTTAAGCCGAATCGACTCGAAACTTAACCGTATTTTTCCCAACTTTTTACCACACCTAATAAACACTTAAAAGGCCTTATAAACATCCAAACCCGTCGCTTAAACCATTCGATCAGGCCTTACAAGATGCTGGAAATCAGCCTCTTCCCCTTTCGCCTACCCTACTACACTACCTCCCTATTCTCGCGTCTTAGCCCAACACCGATGGAACCAGGCACGTCTCAGCCTTTCCTAGACCACCATAGGGCTCCCCTGAACCTACTGCACCCACGCCATCAGCCTCATGCATCAGGCGTAGATCACCCTATCGCTACACTCCCCACAACACCAATCGAACCCAACTCGTCCAACTCTTCACTTGCGGCTTCTAGGACAAGACCAGCAGCGTTCGTGCATTTCCAGACCATGGTTCAGACCCACCAGAGTCTATTCAAGGTCTAGAGTCGCCCTTGCACCACCAGACTTCACCTACCCACCGATCTAGACAAAGAAAACGAGAAACCCCAAGCCGCTACACATCTCGGCCTTCACTCCAAACCTACCGAACCTTACACCAGCCTCATGACTCCACTAACCTGCTCTAAACAGTCCCTTAGCATCAACAAAATGGCAGCCTCCTTGCACAATTCAAGAAAATGTGAGACTTGAAACAAAAAGAATGCAATAAACACAAGAAAATCAAAGATCTTCCATAGACAAGCTTGGATCGAAACTTTTCATGCATGAACACCAAACTCAGTATATAAAACGTGTATGATGCAGAAGAATGATATAGAGCGTGCCTGGTGAAAATATTTCGCAAGAAAACCGAAGAACGAGCGTCGGGAATCAAGTCGGAGAATTTTCTTACGCCTTGAATGGAAATGGCCGTGCTTTCAGCTGCTGGGATTTCTATGAAAATGTTGAGATGGGATTGAGGGTGTCGGCTGATTGGGGAGGGTAATGTTAGGTGTAGTGGGTCCTTAGGGATTTATTATGTAGTTAATTAAAACATAATAGGCCATAAGTTGTTAATTAAAGATTTATAAAGGATTTTAAGCCCAAAAAGCTTAAAAGTAGTCTCATTAAGTCCAAACACACTCCCGAAAAATATTTCGTTGTGTAAAGTTTTTGAAAATATATAGTCGAACCCTCAAAAAATCCCCCGATTCGATAAAATTTGTTTACCGGGTAAAAATAAAATTCTGCGGATAAAAATACCAAATAAATCTCAATTCTTGAAAAATACCTTTAAAACATCTTATATTAATTAATAGAACTTAATCGTGTAGTAAAAATAATTTCCTTGAAAATTCTCCGGTCTCTGATCCTCGTTCGAGAGCGAAATGCAACTTAAAAACCTTAATGCATGAACTTATAAAATGTATGGAATAAATTCTACCATGCATGAATTATGCATAAAATGCATAAAAATAATTAAACACAATTTAATAAAATAAAAATACATTTTATGCTTTAAAAGAATTTAATGAAATACCAAAGAATTTAATAATTTGCATGCATGTGGTTTACGTGGACTTTCCGATTTTCGGGACGTTACAATCTTCCCCTCTTAAATTGAATTTCGTCCGCGAAATTCGCTTATCCTTGATAATCCCAAAGTTTAGACTCTTAATTCTAGAATCTCAATATTCCACGTTTCCGCTGCGCTACTGTAATAAAATAATAAATCTTATGATGTACTTATGTCTCCTCAATCCTAATTATTTTGCCTATTGAAATCCTTATTTGCGAATTGCAACCTAGAACGACTTATTGCGACTTAGTTCTATTCTACTCATGCCTCAAATTCCGACTTTTCTCAAACTTCCCAATATTAGAAATGGCAGTTCGAATTTTATTGCGTCTTACTTTTCTTATACTATACCCGTAATGTTCATCAACTTATTACATTATCATTTATGCAACTTAAGAAATCTTAACACCAAGATTTTACTGATCGACTTATATCTTCGGTGATACACTTAAAAGTTAACCTTATCTCAAACCCATAATGATATTCGCCTAAGATCCTTGAATCGAATCTTTATCTTATAGCACCAAACTTACGTAACTTAATTATTTACAAGTACATCCCAATATTAAATTGTTGCAAATCTTTAAATTCGAGTAGCGTTAATCCATAAAACTATCGAACTTCTACCTAATTAATAAACACTTCTATCATCAATCACATGCTTAAACTATTTCTTCCCATTACAATTTAGTTGAGGCTTAAGGCCCTTGGACTTTCCTCGTTGAAATGAATGTTGCATTCTTATGTATTCTCAATGCTTCATACATACTAGCGTATAAAACTTATTAAGTCATCCCATGGGAGCCTTAGACTAACTCTAATAAATCAACTTCACTTATACTCCATAGAGTTCTAGAATCCCCATATCAAGCTTTTAGATTTCTCACTCTATAAAAATCTTAATATTCATTAATTGATAACTTATGTTGAACACAACTAATTCTTTTTTATTATTATTATTATTATTTTTTCACCCAAAATTTCCGTATGAACACGTATTCCATAAACTTAAAATTCAAGCTTACGCGACCCAAATAGTATTAGATAACATAATTCCAACACACATATTCACTTATTCTCAAGTTTCTTAATAACTTACCAAAAATTCCTCAAGACGAGGTGTCTACCTCAATTCTTACATGCATCTATCGAGTAACCTAACCATCAAACATACCCAACTTTCTAGAAAAATTTAAATTCCAACAAAGATATAATTTTAACTCTTAAGATCATGATTAAAACTTATGCTACATCAAACCTTAAGTCCTCAAAATAAGTTAACTTAATGTCTAATCTTGTAACTTGACTAAATGATCACTTTACCTTAAATTGTTATCACTCTAAATTCTTAATTTTTTTCCATTGTCTTATTCCATTAACATTTAGATTTTCAAGCCCAATATTGAATCATCCTACAATGCCCTTGATTGTCATTCCTTATTACATTATAACCCAGATTTTAACCAAGTTCTAATTATCTCTTCAAGCTCAAATAACCGAAAAGTCTTATCATTTAAACCATTCAATTCTCACTTACTGCTAAACAAATCCCTAAATTTCTTAAAAATTTCAAAATTAGTTCTTACTTTCCTCGAATATTATCCGAATTTGTTCTTAATCTCGAGAATCCAAAAATTACCCATAAGTTCTTGGCGTTCCTAATCCCATTTTATAGGTTTCTCGTAACATAAAATTCAATAATCTTAACTTTATTAGACCCAAGATCAATTCTCATAACCTGGAAAATTACTGATTTTACCCAAGTGTTCCTCAAAAGTTCGAATTTTAATCCTCAAAATTTCAAAATTTACAATTTGGTCCTTAAAATTGTCAAAGATTACAATTTTGGCTTTATAACTCCTCGAAATTTGCATTTTTTTTCCATAAAATTTTCGACTTGGCCTCATTAAACCTTAAAATTCTCAAAACTAAAAATTTAGTCCCAAAGTTTGGTAAATTCGAAATAGTCCCTTAGAATTTTATTGTTGCACTCAGGTCCTCAATTATTGGTTATTACAATTAGGTCCTTTAAATTCTCAATCAATTCAATTAAATCCTTAGGTCCCATTAGGTAGAGCATGCATCCTAAATAAATTCAACGTTTTTATACTTACAAAGATCGTCGTAGTTTTCGAATCATTAATCCTTGTATGGATTCATCAAAAATTAATTCAACTAGCAACCACGAACTATCAATAATTTCTAAGAAATTCTACAAGTCCAAAAGCATTCATAACTTTCAAGATTAACTTATTACCCCAAAGAGTAGAACATCAGTACTTCTAACCTAAAAATCGGTATAATCAAATCATTATCCACTTCTCCTAAAGACCAATATTCGAATTCTTAGACACGTCCAATTCCAAACGTAACCAACATGCAATTTAATCTAGTTTTTAAAACAGTAAATCCTTAAATCATAAAAGCAGTTAAACATATACAATAAATCATCATAAAGCGTAAATCATGTTAACATGCAGGTGATATGAGTAAAACATTGAAAACATTGAAATCATAAAAGCTTACAGACTTGAGGCTTGAAGACTGAGCTGCAGAAACTGGCGGTGGCACAACCCTATACATGGCCCTTGCTCTGATACCAACTGTAACGTCTCACTCATTTTTAAAATTCTACATGGACATTTTTTTTAAATAAAAGCTCGCATTTTCGAAATAACATTTAAAATAATCGTAATAATTTGACAGTAAAAAAATAACAAAACTCATCTACAATCATACGAAAACATAAACTAATAAAAATCTTAAAATCATCAACGTGTGAAAATATTCATTTCCTCTCAATCTCATAAATCGTAATGCGGAAAACATGTGGTCCTCGGGTCGTGTCATCGCACCAGGTCTGCCTACTCAGAGTTTGGCACCTATAGTCTCCTCAACATTTAGCTCACCTGCATCACACACGCCTAGTGAGTCTAAAGAATCAACACACCTATACCAGGAATAACAAGTACATATACATAGCACACAGCAGTGAAAAATATCATACTCAACATATCTTTCATGAACTTAAAAGCATAACATAAACGTGTATTGTAAAATCATAATGCCAACATACCTTTCATAAACTTTAAAACATGAATATAAACATGTCGTATCAAATCATATCGTATTAAATCATGTCATCATAAACTTAAACATTTTCTTTTTAACTGAATTCAGTTCATTAGTTGTGACTTTCGTATCAGCTCTATCGTATCAGCTCTATCGTATCATGATATTCACCACTTAATAAAAACATGCATATACGTAATTTTTCCTTTAAACCAAGCATGCAACGTATATTTTCATAAAATCTTAAAAATCGTGATCATGATGCATAAAACTTTAAAATATAGTAAATTTGTGCTCATGGCGCTGCCAGGACCAACATCTAACCCCGGGTGCAAAATGACCATTTTGCCCCTGGAAACCCAAAAATTACCATTTTGCCCTTAGACGTAAAATTTCACGTTTTTGACATTTTCTTAATTCCATTGACTCTAACATGTCCCAAATAATTATTTAAGCCTACAAAAATTTTCCCATATTTTTATTTGGCTTAAATCGATGAATTTTAAATTAATTTTTAAACATAACATATTAACGCGCTTTAATCCCGAATTAAACCAAACCTTAGCATAAAATTCCCAAATTAAAAACTTAGACTTCTTATAATTATTTGACTTTAAATATAATTTTTCATAATTTAATTAAGCTTAAATCTAGCGTTTCAATTAATTCTGTAATTAACGTTTCGTGTTGCGACTAAATCCCGGATAAATCCAAAACTCATTATTTTGATCCGAAGCTTACCAAATTCCTTAAAATATCCCAAAACATATTTAAAAGCATCCCTAAACGTAAACTCGAGCCCATTTTATAACTTAACTGAATTGTTTTAAAACTTGGACCGGTGTCCCGGTTTTAAGCCGAATCGACTCGAAACTTAACCGTATTTTTCCCACATTTTACCACACCTAATAAACACTTAAAAGGCCTTATAAACATCAGCACCCGTCGCTTAAACCATTCGATCAGGCCTTACAAGATGCTGGAAATCAGCCTCTTCCCCTTTCGCCTACCCTACTACACTACCTCCCTATTCTCGCGTCTTAGCCCAACACCGATGGAACCAGGCACGTCTCAGCCTTTCCTAGACCACCATAGGGCTCCCCTGAACCTACTGCACCCACGCCATCAGCCTCATGCATCAGGCGTAGATCACCCTATCGCTACACTCCCCACAACACCAATCGAACCCAACTCGTCCAACTCTTCCCTTGCGGATTCTAGGACAAGACCAGCAGCGTTCGTGCATTTCCAGACCATGGTTCAGACCCACCAGAGTCTATTCAAGGTCTAGAGTCGCCCTTGCACCACCAGACTTCACCTACCCACCGATCTAGACAAAGAAAACGAGAAACCCCAAGCCGCTACACATCTCGGCCTTCACTCCAAACCTACCGAACCTTACACCAGCCTCATGACTCCACTAACCTGCTCTAAACAGTCCCTTAGCATCAACAAAACGGCAGCCTCCTTGCACAATTCAAGAAAATGTGAGACTTGAAACAAAAAGAATGCAATAAACACAAGAAAATCAAAGATCTTCCATAGACAAGCTTGGATCGAAACTTTTCATGCATGAACACCAAACTCAGTATATAAAACGTGTATGATGCAGAAGAATGATATAGAGCGTGCCTGGTGAAAATATTTCGCTAGAAAACCGAAGAACGAGCGTCGGAAATCAAGTCGGAGAATTTTATTACGCCTTGAATGGAAATGGCCGTGCTTTCAGCTGCTGGGATGTCTATGAAAATGTTGAGATGGGAGTGAGGGTGTCGGATGATTGGGGAGGGTAATGTTAGGTGTAGTGGGTCCATAGGGATTTATTAGGTAGTTAATTAAAATATAATAGGCCATAAGTTTCTAATTAAAGATTTAAAAAGGATTTTAAGCCCAACAAGCTTAAAAGTAGTCTCATTAAGTCCAAACACACTCCCGAAAAATATTTCGTGATGAAAAGTTTTTGAAAATATTAGCCGAACCCTCAAAAAGTCCCCTGATTCGATAAAATTTGCTTACCGGGTAAAAATAAAATTCTGCAGATAAAAATACCCAATAAATCTCAATTCTTGAAAAACACCTTTAAAACATCTTGTATTAATTAATAGAACTTAATCGTGTAATAAAAATAATTTTCTTGAAAATTCTCCGGTCTCTGATCCTCGTTCAAGAGCGAAATGCAACTTAAAAACCTTAATGCATGAACTTATAAAATGTATGGAATAAATTCTACCATGCATGAATTATGCATAAAATGCATAAAAATAATTAAACACAATTTAATAAAATAAAAATACATTTTATGCTTTAAAATAATTTAATGAAATACCAAAGAATTTAATAATTTGCATGCATGTGGTTTATGTGGACTTTTCGATTTTCGGGACGTTACACGCGGCACTGCTCTCGCCCAATCAGAACCAAGAAGTTAACCGTTCTGGCGCGATGCCAGAGCTAGGATGGGTGACCTCCCTGGAAAGTACTCGTGTCGCGACCGTTTACGTAAATTATAGCTAAAACTGTTGAAATAATTGTTTTTAATAAGTTAACCATCTCCGGAGTAATCTGCGTCATACCCTTCCGCACAGAACCGGCTCACGACAACAAAAATCGCTAAATGATCCCAGAAAATTGAAAAAAAAATAAGAAGAAGAAAATAACGAATGTAAAGCTATTATTATGCCTAGGATACGATAAAATGGAACCGGAATCGAATTTTGGACTTCCTAAACGGATTTCTCGAGGAAACGAAAGCTTAACAGAAGTTGAAAATCGCAAATTAGAGGGTCTTAAAGAAGGAATTCGGCTAAAATCTCGCCAGCTCATTGCAGAGTAATCAGTCTCGTTCATTTGCCCGTTACAATCAAATTAGGCTACAATTTTGTCCAAATCCGGCAGTGCCCGAGCTACGTTGATTTCACATGTCTTATCTGGTCCCGATCGAGATTCAGATGATTTGAGCCGAAAATCGTCTGTCAACAAGTAATCAAAAATAGAAAAACACAAAAAAGGGTGCAACACGAGGATTTCCCAGGGGGTTACCCGTCCTAGTACTGCTCGCCCAAGCACGCTTAACTTCCGAGTTCTGATGGTATCCGGTGCATTAGTGCTGGTATGATCCCACCCAACATTGAGTGGGATGTTTATTCTTATATCCCTCGAGTACGTGTGGCGCGGGTGGCGATGGACAACAAATAAATCCTTATATTATTTCGAAAATTTTGATTCAGCCCTTAAACGTTCGTAAATTGCCCTTAGGTCCCCAATCTTTTGAAATATTGCATTTTGGTCCCTTAAATTTCGATACTTGCATGTTGATTTTATACGTCGGGACGTAAATTTTATCGGTGTGGGTTTTTCAATAAAAAAATACGAACTTTTTGGCAACCCCGCTATTTAATTCCCAAACTATTTTTACCAAAACTTTACTAACATTTTATTTAATTCTAATTAAAGACTAATTGGCTTAATTAGGGGCTTAATAGGCCTAAAGCCTTGTTAGTGTTTAATTAAGTATATAATATGTAAACCTTTCCCATAAACCTACGATTATTTCAAAAGCACACGGCCACAATTCTGAAAATACCTAGATTACACGGCACACACATTCTTAAAAATTGAGGCAAACTTTCGAGCGTTGCCAAGGGAAAGTCTTAGCCAAGGTTCTTGCTCCGTTCTTCGTCATCGTCAATGGTTTTTCGTGCGTAAATTACGCATAGGCTCACATATTCTTCCCTTCAAACCATCATCACATCATATTATATTTTTATGCATGAAAATTTTGGGAAACAAGTGACACTTTGAATTATTTTCGTTTTTATGCAATCCATGAAATTCCAAGCATGATTTTGATTCAAACTTTTGTCCTTTACATGTATATACGAGCTGCCACGATATAGGTTATGTTTAGGCATGATTTTACACGGGATTTAGAGTCCTAGATAATCACCTTAACACCACACACGAAATAGAACACAAGCTGTGCAGCAACCTTCTGTCATGGAGCAAAGGGGTTCGGTTTTATTGTTGCAGGGGCTAGGGCTTGGTTGGCTGGTTCCACGGGTTAACCAAGGTCGTGGGTGAGTTAGGGAGAGAGTCCTAGCCATGCTAGGACTCGCATTCAAGGGCTGGGAAGGAGTCCTAGCAAGCTATGACTCCCACCCGAGAATCAAGGGGAATTGCGTGTAGGGTTCTGGGCTTGTTGCAGGCTGATGGGCGTGGTCCAGGGGGCCTGGGCTAGGTCAGGTCGAGTCCTTAGAGTCCTTAGGGAGTGCACAACAGGTTGGTTTGGTGGCTGGGTTCGTTGGTAGGGGCAGGGAAGCTTGATCAAGAGTCCTTGTCCAACAAGGATTTCTCGGCCAGCTTATGGTAGAGGAGTATGGGGCTCGTTTTTTTGGTTAGGGGTGTTTTACGTGGGATATATGGGTCCAGTAGGGTACTTTAGGATGTTGGTCAAGTTTTGGATCAACATGGTTCGGGGGTATCTCGTGAAAATCAAGAGATGGCTCGGGGTCGAAGATTTTGGGTCATTAGAGTTTTTAAAACTTGGGAAAATTGAAAAATGGTTCACGGGGGTCGAGTCGTGGTTCATAAGGGCTAAAATAATATAAAAAGACTAAATTCTCAACTGGTACCAACACTTAGGAATCTAGGTACTTAAGTCTGGAGGTCCTGGGTTCAAGTGTTAGGGAAGGAGAAAGAAACCACTTACCAGGGGTGAGATATTCTATGAGTGACGGTGCATTGGCCCATGCTGGACCATCCTAACGACCCATGACCAGTAGTGTTGCGTGGGTATGGGCCGAGGCCTTTGTTGGTTCAGCCTAATGGCCCATGATCGTTACAAAAAAAAGGCGCCTTTTTTTGTAACGATCATGGGCCATTAGGATGAACCAACAAAGGCCTCGGCCCATGCTGGACCATCCTAACGACCCATGACCAGTAGTGGTGCGTGGGTATGGGCAGAGGCCTTTGTTGGTTCAGCCTAATGGCCCATGATCGTTACAAAAAAAGGCGGCACTGCTCTCGCCCAATCAGAACAATGAAGTTAAGCGTTCTGGCGCGATGGCAGAGCTAGGATGGGTGACCTCCCTGGAAAGTCCTCGTGTCGCGACCGTTACGTAAATTATTGATAAAACAGTCGAAATAATTGTTTTTAATGAGTTAACCGTCTCCGGAGTAATCTGCGTCATACCCTTCCGCACAGAACCGGCTCACGACAAAAAAAATTGCTAAATGTTCCCAGAAAATAGAAAAAAAATAGGAAAAAAAATTAGCGAATGTAAGTTATTATTATGCCTGCGATACGATAAAATGGAATCGGAATCCAATTTCGGACTTCCTAAGCGGATTTCTCGAAGAAACGGAAGCTTAACAAAAGCGGAAAATCGCAAATTATAGGGTCTTAGAGAAGGAATTCGGCTAAAATCTTGCCAGCTCATTGCGGAGTAAAAGTCTCGTTCGTTTTCCCGTTTACAATCAAATTAGGCTACAATTTTTTCCAAATCCGACAGAGCCCGAGCTACGTTGATTTCACATGTCTTATCTAGTGCCGATCGATATTCAGATGATTTGAGCCGAAAATCGTCTGTCAACAAGTAATCAAAAATAGAAAAACACGAAAAGGGGTGCAACACGAGGACTTCCCAGGGGGTCACCCATCCTAGTACTGCCCTAGCACTAGCACACTTAACTTCGGAGTTCTGATGGGATCCAGTGCATTAGTGCTGGTATGATCGAACACGACATTGAGTGGGATGTTTATTCTTATATTCCTCTACTACGTGTTGCGCGGGCGGCGATGGACAACACGTGGCACTGCTCTCGCCCAATCAGAACATGAAGTTAAACGTTCTAATGCGATGGCAGAGTGAGGATGGGTGACCTCCCTGGCAAGTCCTCGTGTCGCGACCGTTTACGTAAATTATAGCTAAAACAGTCGAAATAATTGTTTTTAATGAGTTAACCGTCTCCGGAGTAATCTGCGTCATACCCTTCCGCACAGAACCGGCTCACAACAACAAAAATCGCTAAATGTTCCCAGAAAATAGAAAAAAAATAAGAAGAAGAAAATATCGAACGTAAAGCTATTATTATGCCTCGGATACGATAAAATGGAACCGGAATCGAATTTCGGACTTCCTAAACGGATTTCTCGAGGAAACAGAAGCTTAAAAGAAGCAGAAAATCACATATTAGAGGGTCTTAGAGAAGGAATTCGGATAAAATCTCGTCAGCTCATTGCAGAGTAATGAGTCTCGTTCGTTTGCCCGTTTACAATCAAATTAGCCAACAATTTTGTCCAAATCCGGCAGTGCCCGAGCTACGTTGATTTCACATGTCTTATCTGGTCCCGATCGAGATTCAGATGATTTGAGCCGAAAATCGTCTATGAACAAGTAATCAAAAATAGAAAAACACGAAAAGAGGTGCAACACGAGGACTTCCCAGGGGGTCGCCCATCCTGGGAAGTCCTCGTGTCGTGACCGTTTACGTAAATTATAGCTAAAACAGTCGAATAATTTTTTTTATGAGTTAACCGTCTTCAGAGTTATCTGCGTGATACCTTTCCGCACCGAACCGGCTCACGACAACAAAAATCTATAAATGTTCCCAGAAAATAGAAAAAAAAATAAGAAGAAGAAAATAGCGAATATAAAGCTATTATTTTGCCTGGGATACGATAAAATGGAACTGGAATCGAATTTCAAACTTCCTAAACATATTTATCGAGGAAACGGAAGCTTAACAGAAGCGGAAAATCGCAAATTAGAGGGTCTTAGAGAAGGAATTCGGCTAAAATCTCGTCAGCTCATTGCTGAGTAACGAGTCTCGTTTGTTTTCCCGTTTACCATCAAATTAGCCTACAATTTTGTCCAAATCCGGCAGGGCCCGAGCTACGTTTATTTCACATGTCTTATCAGGTCCCGATCGAGATTCAGATGATTTGAGCCGAAAATCATCTGTCAACAAGTAATCGAAAATAGAAAAACACGTAAATGGGTGCAACACGAGGACATCCAAGGAATCACCCATCTAGTACTGCTCTCGACCAAACACGCTTAACTTCGGAGTTCTGATGGGATCCGGTGCATTAGTGCTGGTATGATCGAACCCGACATTGAGTGGGACGTTTATTCTTATATCCCTCGAGTACGTGTGGAGCTGGCGGCGATGGACAACACGCGGCACTGCTCTCGCAAAATCAGAACCAAGAAGTTAAGCGTTTTGGCGCGATGGCAGAGCTAGGATGGGTGACTTTCCTGGGAAGTCCTCGTGTCGCGATCGTTTACGTAAATTATAGCTAAAACAGTCGAAATAATTGTTTTTAATGAGTTAACCGTCTCCGGAGTAATCTGCGTCATACCCTTCCGCACAGAACCGGCTCACGACAACTAAAATCGCTAAATGTTCCCAGAAAATAGAAAAAAAATAAGATGAAGAAAATAGCGAATATAAAGCTATTATTATGCATAGGATACGATAAAATGGAACCGGAATCGAATTTCGGACTTCCTAAGCGGATTTCTCGAGGAAACGGAAGCTCAACAGAAGCGGAAAATCGCAAATTAGAGTGTCTTAGAGAAGGAATTCGGCTAAAATCTCGCCAGCTCATTGTAGAGCAATGAGTCTCGTTGTTTGCCCGTTTACAATCAAATTAAGCTACAATTTTGTCCAAATCTGGCTGTGCATGAGCTATGTTGATTTCTCATGGCTAATCTGGTCCCGATCGAGATTCTGATGATTTGAGCCGAAAATCGTCTGTCAATAAGTAATCAAAAATAGAAAAACACGAAATGAGGTGCAACACGAGGACTTCCCAGGGGTCACCCATCCTAGTACTGCTCTCGCCCAGGCACGCTTAACTTCAGAGTTCTGATGGGATCCGGTGCATTAATGTTTGTATGATCGCACCCGACATTGAGTGGGATGTTTATTTTTATATCCCTCGAGTACATGTGAAGCGGGCGGCTATTGACAACAGAACCATGAAGTTAAGCGTTCTGGCGCGATGGCAGAGCTAGGATGGGTGACCTCCCTGGGAAGTCCTCGTGTCGCGACCGTTTACGTAAATTATATATAAAATAGTCGAAATAATTTTTTTAATGAGTTAACCGTCTCCGGAGTAATCTGCGTTATACCCTTCCGCACAGAACCAGCTCACGAAAACAAAAATCGTTAAATGTTCCCAGAAAACTGAAAAAAATAAGAAAAAGAAAATAGCGAATGTAAAGCTATTATTATGCCTGGGATACGATAAAATGGAACCGGAATCGAATTTCGGACTTTCTAAACGGATTTCTAGAGGAAACAAAGCTTAACAGAAGCTGAAAACCGAAAATTAAAGGGTGTTAGAGAAGGAATTCGGCTAAAATCTCGCCAGCTCATTGCGGAGTAACGAGTCTCATTCATTTGCCCGTTTACAATTAATTAGACTACAATTTTGTCCAAATCCGGTAGTGCCCGAGCTAAGTTGATTTCACTTGTCTTATCTGCTCTCGATCTAGATTCAGATGATTTGAGCCGAAAATCGTCTGTCAACAGGTAATCAAAAATAGAAAAACACGAAAAGGGGTGCAACACGAGGACTTCACAAGGGGTCACCCATCCTAGTACAGCTCTCGCCCAAGTCACGCTTAATTTCGGAGTTCTAATGGGATCCGGTGCATTAGTGCTGGTATGATCGAACCCGACATTGAGTGGGACGTTTATTCTATATCCCTCGAGTACGTGTGGCGCGGGCGACGATGGAGAACACGCGGCACTGCTCTCGCCCAATAAGAACCATGAAGTTAAGCATTCTGGCGTGATGGCAGAGCTAGGATGGGTGACCTCCCTGGGAAGTCCGCGTGTCGCGACCGTTTACGTAAATTATGGCTAAAACAGTCGAAATAATTGTTTTTAATGAGTTAACCATCTCCGAAGTAATCTGCGTCATACCCTTCCGAACAGAACCGGGTCATGAGAAGAAAAATCGCTAAATGTTCCCAGAAAATAGAAAAAAAAATAAAAAGAAGAAAATAGCGAATGTAAAGATATTATTATGCCTGATGATGCGATAAAATGGAACCGGAATCGAATTTCGAACTTCCTAAGCGGATTTCTCGAGGAAACGGAAGCTTAACAGATGCGGAAAATCGCAAATTAGAGTGTCTTAGAGAAGGAATTCAGCTAAATTCTCGCCAGCTCATAGCGGAGTAATGAGTCTCGTTCGTTTGACCGTTTACAATCAAATTAGGCTACAATTTTGTCCAAATCTGACAGTGCTTGAGCTACGTTGATTTCACATGTCATATCTGGTCCCGATCGTGATTCAGATGATTTGAGCCGAAAATCGTCTGTCAACAAGTAATCAGAAATAGAAAAACACGAAAAGGGGTGCAACACAAGGACTTGTGGCGCGAGCGCCGATGGACAACACGCGGCACTGCTCTCGCCCAATCATAACCATGAAGTTAAGCGTTCTGGTGCGATGGCAGATCTAGGATGGGTGACCTCCCTGGGAAGCCCTTGTGTCGCGACCGTTTACGTAAATTATGGCTAAAACAGTCGAAATAATGGTTTTTAATGAGTTAACTGTCTTCGGAGTAATCTGCGTCTTACCCTTCCGCACAGAACCGGCTCACGACAACAAAATCACTAAATGTTTCTAGAAAATAGAAAAAAAATAAAAAGAAGAAAATAGCGAATGTAAAGCTATTATTATACCAAGGAAACGATAAAATGGAACCGTAATCGAATTTCGGACTTCCTAAGCGGATTTCTTGAGAAAACGGAAGCTTAACATAAGCGGAAAAATCGCAAATTAGAAGGTCTTAGAGAAGGAATTCGGCTAAGACCGTTTACAATCAAATTACGCTACAATTTTGTCCAAATCCGGCAGTGCCCTAGATATGTTGATTTCACATATCTTATTTTGTCCCGATCGAGATTCATATGATTTGAGCAGAAAATCGTATGTCAACAAGTAATTAAAAATAGAAAAACACGAAAATGGGTGCAACACGAGGACTTCACAAGGGGTCACCCATCCTAGTGCTGGTCTCACCCAAGCACGCTTAACTTCGGAGTTCTAATGGGATCCGGTGCATTAGTGCTGGAATGATCGCACCCGTCATTGAGTCGGATGTTATTCTTATATCCCTCGAGTACGTGTGGCGCGATCGGCGATGGTCAACACACGTCACTGCTCTCTCGCCCAATAAGAATCATGAAGTTAAGCGTTCTGGCGCAATGGATGAGCTAGGATGGGGTGACCTCCCTGGGCAGTCCTTGTGTCGCGACCGTTACGTAAATTATAGTAAAATAGTCGAAATAATTGTTTTTAATGAGTTAACCGTCTCCGTTGTAATCTGCGTCATACCATTCCGACAGAACCAGCTCACGACAACAAAAAATCGCTAAATGTTTCCCAGAAAATAGAAAAAAAAATAAGAAGAAGAAAATATCGAACGTAAAGCTATTATTATGCCTCGGATACGATAAAATGGAACCGGAATCGAATTTCGGAATTCCTAAACAGATTTCTCGAGGAAACGGAAGCTTAAAAAAGCAGAAAATCACATATTAGAGGGTCTTAGAGAAGGAATTCGGATAAAATCTCGTCAGCTCATTGCAGAGTAATGAGTCTCGTTTGTTTGCCCGTTTACAATCAAATTAGCCAACAATTTTGTCCAAATCCGGCAGTGCCCGAGCTACGTTGATTTCACATGTCTTATCTGGTCCCGATCGAGATTCAGATGATTTGATCCGAAAATCGTCTATGAACAAGTAATCAAAAATAGAAAAAACACGAAAAGAGGTGCAACACAAGGACTTCCCTAGGGGGTCGCCCATCCTGGGAAGTCCTCGTGTCGTGACCTTTTACGTAAATTATAGCTAAAACAGTCGAAATATTTTTTTTTATGAGTTAACCGTCTCTAGAGTTATCTTGCGTGATACCTTTCCGCACCGAACCGCTAGCACGACAACAAAATCTTAAATGTTCCCAGAAAAATATAAAAAAATAGAAAGAAAGAAAATAGCCGAATGTAAAAGCGATTATTTTGCCTGGGATTATCGAGAAAATAGAACAGTTGAATCGAATTTCAAACTTCCTAAACATATTTATTGAGGAAACTGAAGCTTAACGAAAGCCGGAAAATCGCAAATTAGAGGGTCTTAAGAAGGAAAATTCGGCTAAAAATCTCGTCAGCTCATTGCTGGAGTAACTAGTCGCGTTTGTTAGCACTGTTACCATAAAATTAGGCCGACAGATTTTGTCCAAAAACTCCGGCAAGGTCCCGAGCGACGTTTATTTCACTGTCTTATCAGGTCCCAGATCGAGATCCGATGATTGAGCCGAAAATCATCTGTCAACAAGTAATCGAAAATATGAAAAACACGTTAAATGGTGCAACAACGAGGACATCCAAAGGGGTCACCCATCTAGTACTGCTCTCGACCAAACACGCTTAACTTCGGAGTTCTGATGGGATCCAGTGCATTAGTGCTGGTATGATCGAACCCGACATTGAGTGGGACGTTTATTCTTATATCCCTCGAGTACGTGTGGAGCTGGCGGCGATGGACAACACGCGGCACTGCTCTCGCAAAATCAGAACCAAGAAGTTAAGCGTTTTGGCGCGATGGCAGAGCTAGGATGGGTGACTTTCCTGGGAAGTCCTCGTGTCGCGACTGTTTACGTAAATTATAGCTAAAACAGTCGAAATATTTGTTTTTAATGAGTTAACCGTCTCCGGAGTAATCTGCGTCATACCCTTCCGCACAGAACCGGCTCACGACAACTAAAATCGCTAAATGTTCCCAGAAAATAGAAAAAAAATAAGATGAAGAAAATAGCGAATCTAAAGCTATTATTATGCCTAGTATACGATAAAATGGAACCGGAATCGAATTTCGGACTTCCTAAGCGGATTTCTCGAGGAAACGGAAGCTCAAAAGAAGCGGAAAATCGCAAATTAGAGTGTCTTAAAGAAGGAATTCGGCTAAAATCTCGCCAGCTCATTGCAAAGCAACGAGTCTCGTTCGTTTGCCCGTTTACAATCAAATTAGGCTACAATTTTGTCCAAATCTGGCAGTGTCCGAGCTACGTTGATTTCACATGGCTTATCTGGTCCCGATCGAGATTCAGATGATTTGAGCCGAAAATCGTCTGTCAATAAGTAATCAAAAATAGAAAAACACGAAGAGGGGTGCAACACGAGGACTTCCCAGGGATCACCCATCCTAGTACAGCTCTCGCCCAAGCACGCGTAACTTCGAAGTTCTGATGGGATCCGGTGCATTAGTGCTGGTATGAACGCACCCAACATTGAGTGGGATGTTTATTCTTAGATCCCACGAGTACGTGTGAAGCGGGCGGCGATTGACAATAGAACCATGAAGTTAAGCTTTCTGGCGCGATGGCAGAGCTAGGATGGGTGACCTCCCTGGGAAGTCCTCGTGTCGCGACCGTTTACGTAAATTATGGATAAAACAGTCGAAATAATTTTTTTAATGAGTTAGCCGTCTCCGGAGTAATCTACGCCATACCCTTCTGCACAGAACCATTTCACGACAACAAAAATCGTTAAATGTTCACAGAAAGCTGAAAAAAATAAGAAGAAGAAAATAGCGAATGTAAAGCTATTATTATGTCTAAGATACGATAAAATGGAACCGGAATCGAATTTCGGACTTCTAAACGAATTTCTAGAGAAACAAAAGCTTAACAGAAGCTGAAAATCGCAAATTAAAAGCTCTCGATCGAGATTCAGATGATTTGAGCCGAAAATCGTCTGTCAACAGGTAATCAAAAATAGAAAAACACGAAAAGGGGTGCAACACGAGGACTTCCCAGGGGGTCACCCATCCTAGTACAGCTCTCGCCCAAGCACGCTTAACTTCGAAGTTCTAATGGGATCCGGTGCATTAGTACTGATAAGATCGAACCCGACATTGAGTGGGACGTTTATTCTTATATTCCTCGAGTACGTGTGGCGGGCGGCGATGGACAACACGCGGCACTGCTCTCGCCCAATCAGAACCATGAAGTTAAGCATTCTAGCGTGATGGCAGAGCTAGGATGGGTGACCTCCCTAGGAAGTCCGCGTGTCACGACCGTTTACGTAAATTATGGCTAAAACAGTCGAAATAATTGTTTTTAATGAGTTAACCATCTCCGAAGTAATCTGCGTCATACCCTTCCGCACAGAACCGGCTCATGAGAACAAAAATCGCTAAATGTTCCCAGAAAATAGAAAAAAAATAAAAAGAAGAAAATAGCGAATGTAAAGC